>NW_025388684.1:0-8046 GCF_016433145.1 Gracilinanus agilis | reverse complement strand
CTTTCAGGGAGCTCACAATGTAAAATATCCTACTTTGTACATAAGTGCTTAACAAATGCTATCAAATAAATGATGGAGAGAGAAGATGAGTGAGATGGCTTCTAAAGTGCCTTCCCTCTTCCATGATTCTATCACTACCTAGTATTAGTCAATTATTTAATATCTTGTTTAATTGATACTTTGCCATAGATGGATCTTGGGCAGGTCATTTAGTTTTTTCATTTGTAAAATGAGAGTTAGAAATGACTTCTGATTTGCCTAGAACTGTGATCTTTTGGTTTCTGCCTCTGACTTTTCTAAAGGAGGAAAGATAGATGTGAAAGTCATCTATTACTGAAATTAGGTGATATTAAAAAAAGATATTAATGAACATTTTTATCAAAGAATCCAAACTATTACCAATTTCAAAGAACTCATAAACAGTTCTAGAATATGCATGAAGGAAGAAAAGACCCAAACAAGCTATTTGCCTCTATTCAGTTCTACATTATCCGCATAACTCACAAATCCAGATTTCATTATTAGTATCTTCCTGGCAATTGTCACCTTCTCTTCTGAAAAATTTTGCAGGAATCACCACTTTCTGGGTCATTAGCACCTGGATCCCAGGAACTTTCAACTTCTCCCATTCATAAGGTTGCTACCAAATTTAGAACCATCCATCTTAGGATCATTTTTTCAATTGCTGGTGCTCAGGAAAGGAAATACAAATTAAAAGAGGCAGCTGGAGACTTGAGATGCAGTCTTGGGCTTCCCCAGACAAGCATATATTCTCAATAGCATGGGTGAACAGCTGCCTTAATTGCCAAGGTTGGGGTAGAGTAGGAAGGGGAGAGAGATTTCTCCCAGCTAAAAGACTAAGGAGTGTGCCAATGAGCTTAATAAAGTGGAAAAGAAAGGAAGAAGAGACTCCTAAGTTCTATAGAGTGGGTGGCTCTTTTTGGCTCAGTCATTTAATTGGTGAAGGCTGAAGGGTCATTCCCAAGGTCAGAGGGAGGTGGCTGCAATAAGAATAAGAAGCCAGGCCTCCTGATTCCTAGTCCAGGGTTCTGTCTCCCACACTAGAATCAGCCTCTTCCATTACCCTTAATACCTTTTTGATTTCATTTCCCTCCTCCTTCTGGATGATAACACAAGGATACATTTGATGCAGTCAAAGAGCAGAAAATTCTATTAAATATGCCTACTTAATGAAATACATATATTTTTATTAAATACAGACTTTCATAAGCCTTAAGTACGTATGAGGATTTGAAAGCCATAGGTAACTTCATAATGCCACAAACATAATTGCTACATATGTTGGTATATTCCTTCAGTAACCTTAAATCTACCACACTGGAGACAGAACACAAAATTAACAACATAAAATAACCTGAATTTAAGCAAAAGGGTGATATATAGGGGGAGGAAAAAAATCAAACACCATACACGAAGACATGCTTTCACATAGTTTCCCCCATCTTGGAGGCCCCATAGGACCTTTAAAAATATATGAGGTTATACAGTTACCTTCCATAGATGTAACCATTTAAGACATTTTATTCCTGCTAGAATTGGCTCATTATTTGAGCTGGGCCAGCAGGCTATGCTGAGTTAGACTCTAGGGAACTTGCTTTAATATCTTAAGTTCTTGTAATCAGCAAGGGAGTTCTTTTCACCCAGTGGGCTAGCGAAACATACTGTCCTAAAACTCCCTTGTGGGCTATATTTCTGCTTCTCCTCCTTTGCCCTGCTCTGCAGGGGGAACGGTTATCCTAAGATACTAAAGATTCAAGCCAAAACTCCACAAATGCTGGATTAATTCAATTCCCTCATCTCTTGTGGGGACTCCGGGTCCTCTTGTATAGCTTCAAACTCATCTGTCTCCTCTGCCTTTGCCCTGTAAATCAGAGGTGAGCAGCTGAAATGAATACAGCAGGCAAACTTCTCTTTAGAAGCACCGCCCTGAACATGAATAACCATCTGGACTCCAGAAAATATGACCTTGCTGACTGCCATCAATGGGACTTGCTCCAGGTATTTCAGGGTCAGTCCATTCACCCACACACTACTGCTTCTGCTCAGGATCTTCAAACAGAATGTCAGGCAGACATTTCCCTTCTCCAGATATGGCTCCAGGGATATATGGTGGCGGGAAATGCCAGGAAGCCTAAATTTGAGATGGGCATTCCTGCCTCTCCCAAAGATCAGATGGGTGGTGTCAAGCTGCAAGTGATGAGGGATCTCTTCAAAGACCCCTTTGTCCTGGTTAGGGTGATAGAGGGATATTTGAAGAACAGTCATTGATCTCTCCATGTATGTATAGAGAAGATGAGACCTTGGAATAAGCCTGTGAAAGGACATAAGAATATGGATTTGAATAAGTGGACTGATGCATTCTTGTCCCCCAGGCTCATCTCTGTTTATATCTAAGTATGTATTAAAAGAAATATCCAGTGCTGGGGGGTTACCAGCAGTCCAGTTCCCCTTGGGGGTGGGACAATTGAGCGAAAATGGAGTGAGAAGAGCCAGAGACCGAGTAGGTTTGCAGTGGCTGATCTGAAGTGCCATCTGTTGATTTTAATTTTTATACCCTCTTTTATTTATGATCTCATGCAGGTTTTTTCCATATATTCAAAATCACATATTAACTTTTGAAACATCACAAGACTGACATTTACTAATTATCTTACTGTGGTTAAACAAAGAAGCAAGCTTGTCAAAAATTATTCATTACAGGGTGGCTTAGTTTGAACTTATTCTTTTCAGCCATGCGTAAGGTACAAGTACATCAGTTCCTAGCTAAACATAATATTTAATTATATTTTAACTAATTATATTATGTATATAGTTATGTTATACTATTCATTCCCATCATCAATCAAGGAGATAGTTATGGTAGTTGATTACATCCAATAAGATACAATAATATCAGTCTGGTCCAATGTTTTGTTCCCATGGTGTTTTTTCTGTTATAGGATCTCTAAGAATACAGTTCTGGTAGGGTGATTCTGTGCTAATTTGTCATTGCCTTAATTTCTTTGTGTTTCACTGTTTCTATGGTCTGTAGGAGTTTGGGAACAAACTTAGGCCAGGTATTTTCTTGCTGGGAACTTTAGAAACTTGCATTAACTCACTAACTGCTGGTTTTCTGCTGGGCTGATTCTAGGGGAAATTTCTATACTCTAAGGGGTTGTACAGGGTTTTTTTTTGGATAGTGGGAAGTCTTTGGCTGTGATTGTTCTTGCCATGAACCTGTATTGTTTTTCTGTGTCTCCTTTGAGCTAGATAAGGATATTGATTGTAATAATTTCAATGCAAGTGAATGTCACTGTAAAAAGAATCATATAGGGTAAACTGAGTGTGGAATCTCCATCCTCCTGACAACCTGCCGTGCTGGATTGTCAGAGCTTGTGAGTAGTCATGCTAACCTCACAGCCTCGATGGCTTCCGGCAATCCAGGCCCATGTCCTTCAAATATTCTTGAATATATTCTCCTAGGAACACTTGAACTGTATCAGACAAAATTCATCTGAACTATTTTGTTGCCCATGAACAATGTAAACCTGTTTAATTTAATTCAACAAGTAATTATTAGACCCCCATTATGTGCCAGGCACCATAGCAGGTGCTGAGATAACAACAAATATGAAACAGTGCCTGCCTTCATTGAGTTTATATCCTACTAGTGGGAATGCAACATAAATACAATAAAATACATAAATCAATACAAAGTATATACAAAGTAACTTCAATAGGGAAGGAGGCAAATAAATGATGGTTTTGGTCAGGAAAAAACCTCTTGTAGTACTTGGTACCTGAGCAATGCTTTGAATATCTAAGACCAAGACCAATGATAGAACAGAAGTTAGTACATAGGATCAAAGGTTTTAGAATTTGTGATGAAATTAGAGGTCGTCTAATTCAACTCCTTCATTTAACAGGTAAGGAAACTGAGGCACAGAGCAGGCCAGGAAGTGAAATCAAGTTCTTGAACTTCAAATCCAGTGCTTTTTCAGTTAGACTAAAAACTTTCACTCTGGCTTTGTGGTGCCATAGAAACACTTTGGACCCCTCAGCTCCAGTCCCTGTTCTACTATTAACTTACTTGGCAACTCTGGGCAAATCACTGAACTTAATAGACTTAATGATCCCTGTTGGCTTAACTTCATGAGACTGCTGAGACAAAATGATTCACTCTATGCCAAGAAAGCTGGGTACTGAGATATTTTGTTTTTAGACTTAAACAAAATTTTCAAATCTGTTGTGCTACCTATAGGCAACTAGTTGGCACAGTGGATAGAGCACCAAATCTGGAGTCAGGAAGATCTCAGTTCAAATTTGGCCTTAGGCATTTACTAGCTGTGTGGCCTCAAGGTAAGTCACTTTAACCTCTATTTGCCTCAATTTACCCAACTGTAAAATGAGGTTAACAATAATATCTAAGTCCCTGGGTTGTTATGATAAGATAATATTTGTAAGACACTTAGCACATTGCCTGCCATATAGTAGGTGTTTAATAAATGCTTATTCCCTTCCTTCTTGGATCTCCTATAATCACAAGCTGAAGACTTTCTGGCCCATAGGATGGTGGTGAAGAAGGTAAGGAGTTTTGTTGCATTCCTCATTTATAACAACATCACCCAGAGATTTCAAGTTTCAGTAAATCTCACTGGGACTGTGAGGTTCAGACTGATGAAGAACGTCTTTTCTAGGATATGTTTAAAGCATTCACTATTCACATAACTTCAATATTAGAAGGTACCTCAGAGATCTTGTTACTTCCACTTGTACATCTTCACTGAGAGGGAAATTAGTCCCTCTCAGGTAGCTTATTCTAGGTAGGATAACTCTGAGAAATTTGTCCTTAGGTTGAACTGAAATCTGCCCTTGGAATGTCTATTTGTTGCTCCTAGTACTACCCTCTGAGGTAAGGTGAAACAAAGCTAGTCTGTCTTTCATATTGCATTCCTTCAAACACTTGAAGACAGAGATTATATCCCCCCAAAAATTCCTCTTCTCTAAACTAAACATTCCTAATTACTTTGTATTCCTTGATTTCTAGCCCTCTCAATATTCTGATTACCATCCTTTGCATATACTTATACTTGTTTATGCCCTTCCTGAGATATGGTGCCCAAGAATTGAACTCAATACTGTAGATATAGTCTGGCCAGAACAAAGGACAGAAGGTAGAATTATCATTTTTGAACCCTGAGCTTCTTTTGAAGTGACTCAACAAGAAGTTAGAGAAAATTATAAAATGTAAAATAAATGATTTTGATTATATCAAACTAAAAAGCTTTTGTACAAACCAAAACAATGTAGCCAAGATCAGAAGGGAAACAACAAATTGGGAAAAATCTTTATAACAAAAATCTCTGACAGGGGTCTAATTACTCAAATATACAAGGAGTTAAAGCAATTGTATAAAAAATCAAGCCATTCCCCAATTGATAAATGCGCAAGAGACATGAATAGGCAATTTTCAGATAAAGAAATCAAAACTATCAATAAGCACATGAGAAAGTGTTCTAAATCTCTAATAATTAGAGAAATGTAAATCAAAACAACTCTGAGGTATCACACCTAGCAGATTGGCTAAAATGAAAGAAGGGGAGAGTAATGAATGTTGGAGGGGATGTGGCCAAATTGGAACATTAATGCACTGCTGGTGGAGTTGTGAACTGATCCAACCATTCTGGATGGCAATTTGGAACTATGCTCAAAGGGTTATAAAAGATTGCCTGCCCTTTGATCCAGCCATACCATTGTTGGGTACCCCAAAGAGATCATAGATAAACAGACTTGCACGAAAATATTTATAGCTGTGCTTTTTGTGGTGTACCCCAAAGAGATTATAGATAAACAGACTTGCACGAAAATATTTATAGCTGTGCTTTTTGTGGTGTCAAAAAACTGGAAAATGAAGGTATGCCCTTCAATTGGGGAATGACTGAACAAAATGTGGTATATGCTGGTGATGGAATACTATTGCACTCAAAGAAATAATAAACTGGAGGAATTCCATGTGAACTGGAAAGACCTCCAGGAATTGATGCAGAGTGAAAGGAGCAGAGCCAGAAGAACATAATGGTACACAGAGACCAATACACTGTGGTAAAATAGAATGTAATGGACTTCTGTACTAGCAGCAATGCAATGACCCAGGACAATTATGAGGGACTTATGGTAAAGAACACTATTCACATTCAGAGGAAGAACTATAGGAGTGGAAACACAGAAGAAAAGCAACTGCTTGAACACATGGGTTGAGGTGGACATGATTGGAGATGTAGACTCGAAACTACCACACCAATGCAACTATCAACAATTTGGAAATAGGTCTTGATCAATGACACATGTTAAAACCAGTGGAAATGTATACCGGCCATGGGAGGTGGGGAGGTTGGGGGGGTGAATGGGAAAGTAAGAGCATAAATCATGTAACCATGTTAACTTTTCTAAAATATAAATATTAATAAATGTTAAAATAGGAACATGAAGTGACTCAACATCACATGAGCTTTTTTGACTGCCAGATCACTGTATTGCTAGCTTGTTAAAATTCCCAGTCTACTTCCATTAATGGATGGTACAGATGAAACAAAATTGTAGAGATATTTATCCCTATGAAATTTCATCTTATTAGATCCAGTTCATGGCTTTATCCTGTCAAGGTTTTGGTGATCCAGATTTTGTCATAAAACACCCTTTCCAACTTTGTTTCATTTACAAATTTTATCATCATACTAACTTCAACAAAGTCACTGATAAAACTATAGATAAGGCTGGCCTTAGAAAGTACTGATTTCTATAAGCCATAGAAAGAAGAGACTTGTTAGAAATAGAATAAGGCTGGAAACCTGGTCTCCAGGTCTCTCTGAAGTCCAGAGCAATAGCCAGTGATCTATTATCCTCTTGGAAAAATGGTTGCCATTGCCATAATAAGTGCCCTTTGACCTCACTGAGTCTTCCTTTCACCTCTAGATTGCTAAGAGTATTATCAGTGTAAGGAAAAAGGCTCCCCTCAAGGCATAAGGTTCTATTGCCCCTCCCAATCATCTTAGGAATGGGAGATGGAGGATGATGATGTGAGACTCCCATGACTTCCACTGTTTCCAGAAAGGACACATGAACAGAAAATGGAAGTTTTATCCAAATCCTGCCTCTGATATTCCCCACCTCTGTGACCCATAGGTGTGCTTTCCTCACCTATAAGATGAGGAGTTCAAAAAGATAATTCCTAAGATCCCTTCCAACTCTAGGGCTCTGGTCCTATTGTCGTTGGCTAAACCAGTCATATTTTCATTCTTCAGATGAGATCTTGAGGCTTAAATGGGTTGCCTCTTGAAATCTTAGTTCTAAAGTTAGAAGGGACAGTAAGGATCATTTAATCTAATTCTCTCATTTTATAGATAAGGAAGCAAAAAGATGAAATAACTTTCCTAGATCTTCTGATCCCAAACCTAGTAATCTTTTTTGTGAACCTTGCTGCTGGTGAGAGATACCAGATGTTGTGTAATATTTCCATATTCATCCATACTCAGGGCAGAGGCTTCATAAACAGAATGAATACCTGAGCTTGCTCAGAGAAATTAGAGATAACTAACCCTACAATTGGCAGCACTTAGTTTTCCATGTGTTCCTTATTGTGTAGCAAGCCTAAATAAAGCTCTCCACATCTCCCTTTCAGTAGCTATGGGTGAAGCTATTAGAAGGAAGGAGAAGCTGGCCACAATTAGGAGAGGGATATATAGTCCAACTGTATCAAGTCTCTATTAATCTTCCTTATGCTTACATTCCCCATAATGTTCATCACCACTTGCTGAAATCCTACTCATTCTTATAAATTAAACTCCAGTGTCCCCTCCTCAGACTCTTCCTAGCTATGCCATCCTGGGCAAGTAACTTACAGTTTCCTGAACTGCAAAATAGGGATAATAATAAGGTCATTGTGAGATTCAAATGAGATGCACATTTTTGTTCAATCATGGGCGCTTAATAAATACTTGTATCTTTCTTTTCAGTAAAATGAGGAAGCTGAACTAGATGGCCTTTATA
>NW_025388683.1:0-7552 GCF_016433145.1 Gracilinanus agilis | reverse complement strand
GAGAGAGAGACAGAGAGAGAGAGACAGAGAGAGAGACAGAGAGACAAACAGAGACAGAGAGACACAGAGAGAGAGACAAACAGAGACAGAGAGACAGAGAGAGAGACAGAGAGAGACAGAGAAAGACACAGAGAGACAGACACAGAGAGAGAGACAGAGAGACAGAGAGTCAGAGAGACAGAGAGAGACAGAGAATGGCACCTGAGAAAAACTGACACACAATACAGTGTCTATATTCATTCCTCTTTAACGCCTTCAGATTCTGCCAGATCCAAGGCAGGAATTTTTCCTCTATAACATTCCAGGGAGCCAAGCAGAGACCTCCTAGAAGCTACTCTATACTTGCAGAAGCAAATCGGCTGGGCAATTTATTGTTTCTCATTGGGTGAGTTTTTAGAGCAGAAAGTTAAACTTTTTATCTGCACATTCACATTCGAGTGAGATTCAATCAATTTTTGTCCCCCCTCCCTTCTCTCTTCACCACACCTCCCACCCTACCCCGCATACCAGAGAAGGCAAAAACTCGGGGAGACGGGACTCTGTTCCTCCTGCCTTAGAACCCAATTACAGTCGGCTGTTGCGAAATTAACGTTCACAGCCATGAAATTATGCTATAGACGCTTTATAGAAATCACTCAATCAAACAGAGTGAAACCTTTTTTATATGGTAATCATTTCCCACCATCAAATTTCATAGGAAAGAACAGTTTGATTGAACCACCTAGTTAAACTGTGTATGAAATTAGTCATTCTCATCATAAACAGTGTTCTGCAGCTTTCCCAGACAAAAGATAACAGGAGTAAGGCAGTCATTGGTTAGGAAGCAATGGCCCTGAATTCCACCTGGATCACATTCGTGCTCATTTAGTCATGGAGTTACAAAGACTCGAGTTGTCTGCCCCATGATCTGCGAGTTCAGGTCCTTTTATTTTATTTTTTGTTTGTTTGTTTTTCTTCCTTTTTTCTTTTTCTTTTTCTTTTTCTTTTTTTTTTCTTTTTTGTTCTTCCACCAGGTCCTATGTTATGGCAGGAATAGCAATAGAAGGGAGATTCAGTAGACCTGGATTCTCATCCAGTTTCTGCCACTGGTGTCAATTTCTTCATCTGCAAGATAAAGGGGGGGATTGAACTAAATGATCTCTGAGGTCGCTCCTCAGATATCAAATAACAGAAAAAAAAAACCCAATTCTGTGATTCTATGCATTCTCTTTCTCTACTTCCTGACACAATTATTCAGTGGCATTTGAATGGTGAACTGAAATCAGAATTATTTCCTGAGATAGGGAAGGGCATAGGAATAAATTAATCAAGGAACATGAGTTTATTAGGCTCCTACTATATACCAAACATTATGATACCTTGGCTTTCTTTTAACCTATAGGCTCGCTAACAGGGCTTATCCTAGTATTTATTATTAAGTACAAACTACATACCAGGTATTGTGCTAGTGTAGTAATACTCTAGACTTCTTAACTTTAGGTTCATGAATAGGTCAGGTCCCCAGAGCTGCCTACCTCTCCCTCTTGGGGTTCTAAGGTGCCCTTAGGGAGCAGTGAAGTTCTTCTAATGCTATTGTACCAAACTCCCATTCCAAAATATCTCCCTCTGTTATTAATTACCAGTGGATTAACTCCCAATATCATTTTGCCTATTGATATGTCCTCACTGTTTTTTAACCCTTACCTTCTGTTTTAGAATCAATGCTAAATATTGGTTCCAAGGCAGAAGAGTAATAACCACTAGGCAACTGAGGTTAAGTGACTTGTCCAGGGTCACACAGCTAGGAAGTGACTGAGGCCAGATTTGAACTCAGGTTTTCCTGTCTCCAGGATTCATTATCAACCCACTGAGTCACCTACCTGCCCCTCTTCTCACTATTGTTAAAAGCTGATTAACATCAATTAGCTTTTACAAAGGGATATTTACTAAAAAGGATATAAGAAGAGCCTAAATATAACCTTAAAACTGGGGCTGGCTGCCCTTTTCCTTTTCTACACACTCTCCAGTTCCTGAAGGGAGGGGATTCAAACTTAAATAAGGACCACAAATATCCCCACCACTGAGTTCATTTCCCCTGTACACCTACTCTGAGAAATGGACCTTCCCATCGCTGCAGCCACCTGGACCAATTCCTGGTTGCCGGGCACTGAGGATACAAATACAAAGAATAAAATAAGGCCTAGGAATGTGAAAAGATGAAGAGAGAATGCAAGGGCTACCCTTATCTAACAAGAAAATTCATGAAAAAAAATGGGGAAAATGGACATTTATCTACCCTATAGGGTGGTTTTAGGGACCAAAATGTAAAGCACTGTAGACATTTCACTGATAAAGATGATGACAATAATGATGTTGAGGCACAGAATTGAAATTAATGGCTGGCCTTCTGCATGGCTGTTGGTATTAAGCAAGTGCAATGATTTCTCTGGACAAACAGGTAAATTTGGGTTTGGGAAACTAAAGAATCATGATGGTGTGAAAAAAAACCACAAACAAAATAAAACAGGAAATCTGGATTGTACAACTGGTCATACCATCACCTAACTGTCTAAGTGTGGCCAAGTCACTCTGTCTCTTTATATGCCAGTTTCCTCATCCATAAGATGGGTATAATAATGACAATCTTACCTCACTTCCATGTATGTTGTGAAAATCAAATAAGCTAATTGTTGCAAAAATCCTTTGAGATACAAAACAATTTTATACAAGTCCAAGATGTTAAAGATAGCCTTGAAAAGAGAAATGGGAAGTCTATCTAAGGGGAAATTGAGGCAAAAATAAACAACGGAATGTACAGTCCTCTATGATCCACTATACAACTCCGTTCATAGGAGATTTTGTAGGACTTAGAACTCAAAGGCATTAAGAAGTCAATAATCCAACCTTCTTATTTTATAGAGGAGCAATCTGAGACCCAAAAGGAAGTAACTAGCCACAGATTACATAGGTAGCAAGTAGCAGAGGTGAGAATTTAATGCAAACCTTTTGATTTTATAGACTATAAACTTCCTGAGGGGCAGGGAACTTGTCTCATTGAAACTTTCTATCTCTGCAGTACTTAATATAATGTTTTTGGTTTTGTTCAAAGTGAAGACATTTTGTGAAGTGGCATAACAAGAAAGTGGTACTAGAAATTACCCATCCTGCCAATAAAGCTAAGCACACTTATATATGTATTTATATGTGTGTACATGTATGTATGTGTATATATCCATATGTGCATGATATGTATATATATGTATATAAATAAAAACATAAAAATGAAGATATACATATTTCTGGTGAGAAGAGTAGAAGCAAGTGTTGGAGATGCATATGGCCAGTGAATATATATGGTGTCAGGGAACACATTTGGCAGAACAATTAATGCCTCCTTTTCTTGGGGGGCTAGATATGGTTTCTAATGATATCATTGTGAAGATATTCTCCCTGGGCCTAGTACAAGAGATCTTAATAACTCTGTTGCTTCTAGGAACCAATGCAAACTCCTCTGTTTGGGATTTTAAATCCTTCACAAAATGGTTCCAGCTATTTTTGCAGATTTATTTTACATTACTCTTAATACAGTCAATATTCCTACTAGCTCTTCCTCTTACATGACATCCCATCTCTTACCTGGGTGCCTTTGTACCCGCTATATGTGCCAGGGATATTCTCCATTCTTCCACCTCTTGGGATCTTGAGATTCTTTCAAGACTCATTGAGGCATCACCCGTCACACACACAAAGATTTTTTTTTTATCCCAATAGTTGTTAATATTCAATATCTCATACATGACTATGTACTTATTTATTTCTGTGCATGTTGTAAAACTCTATAATATAAAATATTTCATTTTTTTGCCTGTACCTCAAATTGAGATTCAAACCCAAATCCTCTAACTCTGAAGTAGCTAGGCGTTACAGTGGAGAAAGACTCTGGAAGACGTGTGGTCAAATTCAGCCCTAGATACTTACGAGCTGTGGGACTCCCAGCAAGTCATTTAACCTGTTGTTGCCTCAGTTTCCTCCACTGTAAAAATGAGGAAAATAATGACACCTACCTCATAGGGTTGTTGTTCGAATTAAATAAGATATTTGTAAAATGCTCAGCATAGTGTCTGGCACATAGTAGGGGCTATAGTGATGGTTCTGTTCCTCCTTTCTCTTTCCACTCCAAATCAAAATACTCTGTTCTATTATATAACATGTTGCTTATTGTGCCGGGTAGGCATATCTTTTCTCCAGAAAGCCCTATTTTTGCTATTTTTTTTTAACTCTTACCTTCTGTCTTAGAATTGATGCTCTTAGTTCTAAAGCAGAAGTGCGGTAAGTTCTAGGAATTGGTGTTAAGTGAAATGTCCAGGGTCACAAATATAGGAAGTGTCTGAGGCCAAATTTGAACCTAGGACCTCCCATTTCTAGGCTTATCTCTCAATCCATTTAGCCATCTATCTGTCCCTTTACCTTCACTTTAATGTGTGTGTGTGTGTGTGTGTGTGTGTGTGTGTGTGTGTGTGTGTGAACTATCCCAAGAAGAAGAGAGAAACTGTCTTCTTGATGGCATTCTGGTGGTGAGATCTTGTGGGGGATGATTTTTGCCCCACTGCTGCAGAGGACCACAAAACAAGGTGTGGGATCAGAAGAGAGAAAGCTCTTCCACTGGAGGTCTGCATTCTAAGCTATGGCCTGTCCATCCTTCTCTGGAGAGCTCCTAAATGTTATAGCTTTGGTTAGGGCCAAGGACACCCTAATGGGCAGGCCTTTCTCATCTTCTCTTAGAATATCAGCATGGCCCGTCTGAATTTCCTCCAACATGCCTTGAAGCTTTAGGGGATGGAGGAGACCCACACTGGGCTGAGCCCTTGAGGGGGTGCTCAAGTCAGTGGTGTTACTTTGCTGCTCTGGGTGTCCCTGTGGCTATATCCTTTAGAAACTCTTGTTCTGAGAATTTTCTCTCAGGGACTTCTACTGCTTCTCATTCCTCAGGAAAGAAATGCTGAAAATGAAAAGACTGGTTAGGTGTGGGGGGTGCCTAGGATGGGGTGAGGGTGGCATAGAGCAGTCAATAGAAGGGGCAAATAAAATCAAGTTCCAAGTGTCAGTGGGAGGAGGAAGGGGATCAGGGATGGTCCCTGGAAGAAGGCAACCTGGGACTGGGCATATCCACAGGCTCTGCCCAGACTCCATTATTTTTCCCAACTAGCCTGTGGCCCTTCTAGATTGTACTCACCTCCATACCAGTCGGCTCACTGGAACAGCTATAAATAAGGAGGGCTGGTTTTCATCCGGACACATTCAGTTGTTTTTTTTCTTAACCCTTACCTTCCCTCTTAAAATCAATATTGTATATCAGTTCCCAGGCAGAAGAGCAATAAAGGCTGGGCAATGAGGATTAAGTGACTTGCCCAGGGTCACACGGCTAGGAATTTGTCTGAGACCAGATTTGAACCAGGACCTTCTGCCTCCAGACATGGCTTTCAATCTATTGAGCCACCCGGCTGCCCACCTGGATTTTATTACTAATGTCACAGACAAGTAGACATTTTCCCAGTCCTTCTCATTGCGAGTGCCTTCTCTCAGAGATTATTATCCATTTACACTATAATTATTGTGTATATACATTTTTATGTCTTATATCCTTCATTGAGGTATGCCTTTCTTTGCCAAAAGAGACCATGTTTTTGCCCTGGCTTGAATTCACAGTGCCTAGCACAGTGTTTCAAAGAAAGTGCAAAATAAATTCTTATTGACTTATTGACTTACTGATTGGCTACTTAGGAAAGCCAATTTGGAGAGGAAATACAGTTATGGAAGATTCCAGAAAAGAGAAGGATACAAGTATTATGTAATGAACAGAATATAGCCTGCTTCAAGCAAGCCTTCTGGGTCTTAAAACGTGGTTTTGGTTTTGGTTTCATTCAATTTGTTTTGTTCTGGCTATCAAACTAGTTTAGGCTACATTTGGAATATGATATTTAGTTCTTTGTGTGGTCATTTGGGGAAGATATTAACAGTCTGGAGTACTTCTAGAAGATGGGAGTCAAGATGGGGAGGGGGGGCTCATTGAAATGACATTCCAGGGTGGCAAGGTGGCCTCAGTGGATTGAGGGCCAGGCCTCCAAACCTGGAGATTCTGGGTTCAAATCTGACCTCACACACTTTTCTAGCTGTGTGACTCTGGGCTAACTCTTAACTAACCCCCATTGCTTAGCCCTTACTATTCTTCTGCCTTGGAACCAATACATAGTACTGATTCTAAGATGAAAGGTAAGGATAATTTTTAAAATTTTAAATTAAAATTTAAAGGTAATTTAAAAAATAAGACAAGAAATGACATCCAAGGATCAGTTGAACTAAGGATGTTTAGTGTAGAGACAAGAAGACATAGTCAGGATATGAAAGTTAGTTTCATGTATTCCTCTGAAGGACTGATATAGGAAAGAGGGAGAAAATGTGTTTTGCTCAACCTAAAGGACTGTATTAGGAGCCATGGAGAGAAATGGCAAAAAGACCTTTTTTTGGCTTGATTGAAGAAAAACCTTACTCACAATGAAAGCTTTCCAAAATAGAATGATCAGCCTTTGAAGGAAAGCTCTTTCTCTCCATTCCAGGCAAGAACACCTCTGCCACCTGTTGAGGCCATGGTGCCTAAAGTTCCATCTTTTGGACTATGCCACTGAAGAGTCTAGTTTTAAATTTCATCTAAGAAGGTGGACACATTAAGCTCTAGCTGCTTGTTAACATCCTTTGGTGAATTAGTATAATGGATTGGCTTCAATTCCACAATAAGAACCTTCAGAGATGAAACACTGCCCAAGTGGCTTTAGTTATCTAGAAGGAAGGGTGAAAAGTCCATACTGTGGGTTGCTGGTCAGGAGGGCAGTTATAAATGTGGTATTGCTTGGAGAGGGGACACCAGACTCTCAAGGCTCAGCAGGAATGCCCTGAGAAAAGCTCTGTGAAGGACAAAATGGGGCCAAGAAGATAGATGAATTGATGTGAAGAATAAACCTGTTTTTTTTTTTTTTGGTTTTTCCTTGGAATGGTCTTCTTTGCCATGATTTGTAAGATGGAGTAGCAGGTCCTGAATTCGTCAATGATATTAAATGGCAAGAATGACAGCATCTCCAGGGCACCAGGCACTGGAGCTGTGATGTATTACCCAATTTAACTTGCATAGATACCAAAACAGCCAGGGAAGACAAGAGGACCAAACTGGGGCAGTGGAAACTTCAAGTATGTGCGTGGGTGTGCTAGTATGTGAGTGTGTGTACACATGCACATGTGTGTATATGTGTGCTTGTATATACATGCATTTATATGTACACATGCACACATATATAACATATGTAGAGAGAGATAGAAGGATGGATAGATTGGGAGATAGAGAGATGGATGGATATAGAGAGATAGAGAGATAGATGATAGCTAGCTAGCTAAATGGATGGATAGATAGAGAGATGGATAGAGAGATAGATAGAGAGATGGATAGATGGATAGATAGATAGAGATGGATAGAGAGATAGAGAGATAGAGAGATGGATAGACAGATATATATATATATATATAT
>NW_025388682.1:0-1646 GCF_016433145.1 Gracilinanus agilis | reverse complement strand
CTTGTACTTCGGTGTATTGTCTTATAGATGGAAGATTGGTAAGGGTGGGCAATGGGGGTCAAGTGACTTGCCCAGGGTCACACAGCTGGGAAGTGGCTGAGGCCGGGTTTGAACCTAGGACCTCCTGTCTCTAGGCCTGACTCTCACTCCACTGAGCTACCCAGTTGCCCCTCTTCTGAATTTTTAAGTGTTCCTCTTAAGTGCTTATTTTTCGTTTTCTAATTTTTAAAAATGAATATTCATTATTTTGTTAATATAAGCTTATCGGGTTATATTTTTTTCAACTGAATAATTATTTTACCTGAGCAAACAACAATGCAAACTTAAGAACTATGAGTAGCATAGTAGTAACCATAATTCCATTGGACCTTTAATGAAAAATGGTGCCCTCCTGCTAAGTAAGTTATGATGAAATCAAGATAAAGAATGAAACATGTATTTTTGAACCTGGCAATCATATGAACTTATTTTGGTTGGAAATGTATGTTGTTGTTTTTTTCATCTGGGAATGTGAAGTGTGGAGGAGAGAAAATTAATGCTTGTTTGAAAAAAAAGTCAAAATAAAATAAAGGTCACATAAAAATGAATAATTTGGCAGCAGTGTATGGGATAGATGAGAAGAGGGAAAGGCCTTTTCTATAATACAGTTGGGAGGTAAAGAGGACCTCTACTAAGTTGGCACTAATAGTGATAAAAAATAAGAGAAACAATTTTGGATAGAGGGAGCAGTAAGATAATTTTGGTTTGGTAAGAATTTTGGTTTCAGACATTGGAGGAATGAAATGTGTTTTATATGACTACTAGAATGATGTTTTTAACTGTGTTGTAAAGCATGGGATCATAAATTTAGAGGTGAAAGAGAGCTTCCAGGTCATTTAGTTCCAACCTTTTCATTTTATAGAAACAAACAAACAAAAACCCCGAGTCTCATAGAGACTAAGAAACATGCCTAAAGGGCACATGTGTAAGATTTGAGCCTAGGTCCTCTGAGTGTTAATTACAGTCAATATAGTTTTCCCTCAACAGATGTACTTTTTAGACACCTTTAGAATCCAAATGAGGTGATAGGAACATTATAAGACTAGTGTTGCTCATCTTATTTTGCAAGTTTTGGGCAAACTTTCAGTAATGTATGTTATTTTGTGCCTTTACTATGTATTGAATATGATATTTCCAAAAGGTTGAAAGAAATATTTCAAGGTAATTAGTTGTGGGAAGTAATATGGCATAGGGGAAAAGCAAAAACAAAAATGAAAAGAAAACATTGAATATGGAGTCAAAGGACCTGGGGTCAAATTTGGGTTCTACCATTTACTCCTTGGGCAAGTCACTCCCCTTTTCTGGGTCTCAGTTTCCTCATCTATAAAAATGGGTGTTGAACTGAATAAACTCTAGAATTCCTTAAAAGTTCAACATTTTAAAATTCTAAACATATAATTGACATAAGTCTGGCTTTATGATTTAAATGAAAATGTTGGTACATCATAGCACCAAATGACAATTTACAAGGAACAGATGTGTCTTTCATTGTACAAGAATGTCAATTCGTCAGGGTTTCCAGTTTTATTCTGAAAACGAAGACACAGAATATCAATGTAGAGAAGTTATTCTTTCTTTCTTTCTCTTCCTTCCTTCCTTCCTTCCTT
>NW_025388681.1:0-4487 GCF_016433145.1 Gracilinanus agilis | reverse complement strand
GAGAGAGAGAGAGAGAGAGAGAGAGAGAAAGAGAGAGAGATCCTGCTCCCACTCAGGCTCTTATAGAGCCAATGAAGTGACACCTAATTAGCTTTCTGATTGGGAAGTCTGGGTCAGGAGTCTTGATCTCTGCCAGTCCATTTAGGAAGTCAGGACTTCAGTTGGCCATAAGGTCTTCCATTTCACATGACTTGGAATGCTTTCTTAATGTGCACATGCCAAGTAATGAGTTATATTTTTGCTTTAATTGCACACAAAGTCAATGTCTGATCTTGATTCTAGGATTAAATATTATTTCATCATTATCCCATACTTTTGATTTATATTTTTATTAATATTTTATAGTATATTAGTAAAGTAATACATTTATATACTTGATCAACAACCAAATGAATACATATTTGGGATATGTAATAAAACTGTTTTATTGAGTGGTATAAAATCAAAACATTTCTAGAAATTATTTATATTTGCATATGAACAATAATTTTTAGCACGTTAACCCCAAATATTGCTTTATGTAAAAATTTCAAGTACCAAGGAAGAGACAGTTTTGGCTACAGGAGTATTTCCTCTTATTTTTCAAATAATGCCATGTGGACAGCCACTTTGGTTTGATGGAGTTGGAATAGGGGGTGAGTCAATGTTGCATAAGAAAAGTAATATTATATTTGAATTTAGAGGACCTTGGCTAAAAATCTGACATATTTACTATCTATGAGCTTGAATAAGTCATTTAACTCCTTTAGTATCTATGGCCCTGAGTTCACTCATCTATTACATGAGGGAAGTTGGACTAGATGACCTCTTAGAGTTTTTTCAGTTCCAAATTAATGACTCTTTGAATTCTTTTAGACAATGCATTTAAGCAACAGCCTTGTTCTAAAAAGGAAGCAAACTATTCTTAATCATTTTTTACACTTTTAATTCTTATGATTCTGATACCCAAATGTAGCAGGTGCTTCTAGTCAATTATAAGCCCAGGGAAGCATGTGTAAATGCCATACTCATTTCAGGCTTGTTCCTCAGCCTCTTCCCTAGCCACCCTGAGTGAGAGGAGAATTTGATTCATGGCTGTCAAGTGGTGATGAATAAAGTATGTCTTTTTTTCAAACGTCCATTTACAAATCATTCAACACACCTGGATGGGCACATTAGAAAAGGTATATATAGTAATAGTATTGTTTTATTTTTAGTAGGAACCACCTTCAGGGATACATGGCTTAAACCTTCACATCTGGGATGATGCTGAAGGATGAGATCTGACTCATATACCGAAGTTTTATTTCAACTTGTCATGTTTATATGATTTAGTACAAACTGAACTTGAAAGTTCTCATCAATTATTTAATGAATGGATCCACTCTCTTAAAAAAAAAAAAAGAACCTTTTGATAAACTAGGCTGTCTTTGGGAGATACTAACAAGGCTGATGGTGCCATAATCCTATGGATAACATCTCATTTCTACTGAGTTTTATCCAATCTGCCCAGTGAGTCACAAAAATAGCATGAGACAGTTACTTTATTATTATCATGTATATTTTAGAGAATGGGATTCATGATCTGTGAGGTTATGCAACTTGCCTGGGGTCACACACCAATTGTCAAAACCCAGATTTATTCAGACCTACGGGACTCCTAACTCTGTGCTCTCTCTACTTTACTAACATGGTGTTGTTTCTTAAAGAAGGTTGCCCTAGGCAAAGTGAAGAATCAGTTCTTTCCACATTACCCAGAACTCTTGTGAACACATTGGAGTGCCTTTAAGTTGTATAACTGTGATGGCTTTATCCACAGGATAATTCTCACTTCAATAAGATATGCAAAAGAGCAGAATTATCTTAAGGTCAGAGCTCTAACAGAATTCTAGCAGTTTATATTTATATATAAAAACAAGCCCAAGTTTATGCTTATGAAAATAACTTCTTTAATTTAAAATATATTTTAGTCCCAAATTCTCTCCTTCCCTCCTTTTCTATCAAGAAGGCAAGAAATACTATATCCATTATATATATATATATGTGTGTGTATATATATATATATATGAAGTCATACAAAATGTTTTCCCATTAGCCATGTTTAGAAAGAAAAAGCAAGAAAAATATGAAAAGAAAAAATACCCTTCTGTCTGCATTTTGAGTCCACCAGTTCTATGTCTGGAAGTTTATAGCATTTTACATTATAAACCTTTTGGAGTTGTGGGGGATCATTGTGGTGACAAGAGTTACTAAGTCTTTCACCAGTGATTATCTACAATCCTGTTCTTATTGTGTAGAATAGATTGTTTTCATGTTCTGCTCATTTCACTTTGAAACAGTTCATATAAATCTTCCCAGATTTTTCTGAAAACATCCCATTCATCATTCCTAACAGCACAATATTATTCTCTCACATATTTAAGCCTTAACTTGTTTGGCCATTCCTCAATTATTTGTCACTATATAAAGAGTTCCTACAATTGTTTTTCTATAACTTTGATCACTTTGGTATATAGACCTAGTAGCAATATTGCTAGGTTAAAAAAGATGCACCATATTATATAACTTTGGGTATAGTTCCAAATTATCCTTGATAATGGTTGTACCAATTAACAACTCCATTAACAGTACTTTAGTGCACTTATTTTCTCACATACTCTAAAGCATCTATGATTTTCTTTCTGTCACTTTAACCAATCTGCTAGGTATGAGATGGTACCTCAGTTTGTTTTCATTAGCATTTCTTTAATTATTAATGATTAACAACATTTTTCATAAAATTATTGAGTTATGGTTTTGTCCTCTGAAAACTTCCTGTTCATATCCCTTGACTATTTACCAATTAAAGAATAGTTACTACTCTTTTAAAATAAATTTTGGTTTACTTCTCTATATAATTAAGAATTTATAAGAGAAAGTGGTTCCCAAAATTTCCCTCAGTTTCCTGCATTTCTTCAAATTATAGCTGTATGGTTTTGTGTGCTCAAGAACTTTTCAAATTTAAGAAATTAAAATTAGGCATTTACCTTCAAGGAAATTTCTCTATTTCTTGTTTATCTTGGTTTCTATTGTGAAATGTTGTTCTATGCCTAGTTTCTTCCAAATTACATTCGAGTTTTTTCTAGCAATTTCTGTCAAATAGGAAGCTATTACCTCAAATACAAGGGTCTTCGGGTTTATCAAACACTAGGCTATTGCTAATTTGTTTCTCTTTGTTGTATACCTAACCTGTTTCATTGATCTACCACTCTATTTCTTATCCAAAAACAAGTAGTTTTGATGACTACCTTTTTGTAATATATTTTGAGACTTGTTACTTCTAGCTTACTTTCCTTCACTTCCCCCCATCACCCATCCTTTGGTTCCCTTGATAGTCTTGATCTTTTATTCCTCCTGAAGAATTATATTTTTCTGGCTCTATAAAGTAATTCATTAGTAGCTTGATTGATATGGCATTGAATAAGTAAATAAATACAAGTAGTATTATCTTAATATTGGCTTAGCCTACCCATAAACTCTGACTACTTTTCCATTTATTTAGAATTGCCTTATTTTTGTGAAGAGTATTTTATAATTTTGTTCAAATAATTGTTGTATGTCTTGGCAATCAGACTTCCAAGTATTTTGTACTGTCTATTGTTATTTTAAGTGTAATATATATTTATCTTTAATTTATCTTTCTACTTTTTTGTTAGTAATATATAGAAATACTGATGATTTGTGCAGATTTATTTTATAATCTACAATTTTGTTAAGATTAATTGCTTTACTAGTCTTTTAGTTAACTCTCTAAAGTTCTCTAATCATATCCTCTGAAAAAAGTGATATGTTTGTCTACTTGTTACTTGCTTATTCCTTCAATTTATTTTTCTTGTCTTATTGCCATAAGTAACATTTCATAATATAATATTGAACAATAATTATGATAATGGGCATTCTTGTTTCATCTTTGAACTTGTTAGAAGGATTTCTGTTTTTTTTCCTATTTTATTTCCTATTTCATTTATTTCTGGAATTTAACTATAATATTCCTTAGAATTTTTATCTTAGAATTTCTTTCAGAAGGTGATCACTAGACTCTTTCAACTTTTAGTTTGCTCTCTGTTCTTATATATTTGAATGCTTTGCCTCTTTTTTCTTATCATGGATTTCAGATTGTATAATTATTCTTAAATTATTTATTTTTAATTAATTTTTCATATCAATTGTTTTTGCCATTAAAATAGTTTACATTTTTTTTATATTTTTTTCATTCCTTTGACTTTGTTTAGTTGTTTCTTGACTTATATAGTCATTAGATTTCCAGGGAGACACAAAGAGAAAAGGCCTGAGGCAAAATCTACTATGCTTCAGCTAAAATTTAAAAAAGAAAATCAGAGATAGCAATTATGATCTCAGACAAAGCAAAAATATAAAATGAGTTAATTTTCAAAATATGGAAAGGAATGACATACATAAAAGAAACTCTAATGATGAAGTAACATTAATACTAAATATGTATATATATA
>NW_025388680.1:0-3701 GCF_016433145.1 Gracilinanus agilis | reverse complement strand
TTTTTGGTTTGATTTATCTAGATCTGAAAGAGGAATATTTAGATCTCCCACTAGTATGGTTTTACTATCTATTTACTTATTGAGCTCTGCCAGTTTCTCCTTTATGAATTTGAATGCTATGCCACTTGGTGCATACATATTGAGCAGTGTTATTTCCTCATTGTTTATACTGCCTTTAATCAGGATGTAATGACCTTCCCTGTCTTTTTTAATCATATCTATTTTGACTTTGGCTTTGTCAGAGATCATAATAGCCACTCCTGCCTTCTTTTTCGCATTTGACGTCCAAAAGATTTTGCTCAAGCCCTGAACCTTAAACTTGTGTATTTCCATCCGCCTCATATGTGTTTCTTGTAGACAATATATGGTGGGATTTTGGTTTCTAATCCACTCTGCTATTTGCTTCCGTTTTATGAGCGAGTTCATCCCATTCACATTCAGAGTTATAATCATCAGTTGTGCATTTGCTCACATTTTCGTATCCTCCCCTATTCCTACCCCCTTTTTTCTTATACTTTTTCCTTTTAAACCAGTGGTTTGCTATTGAGCCGCTTTCCATTATCCCCTCCCTTTCTACCCCCTCCGTTATTTTTCCCCCTCTTTTTGTTTTTAAAGGCCTTGTGAATTCCCTCCTTCTTCTCCCCTCCCTTTTTTTGACCTCCCCACTCCCCTGCTCCCCTTTGTTTATCCCTTCTAACTTTCTCAGAAGGGTTAGATAAGAGTTTTATGTCCCAATGGGTAGTATAGCTACTCTTCCCTCTCCGGGTTGATTACACTGAGAGTAAGGTTTGATTATTACCTCTTAATGATCTCTTCTTCTCCTTCTTATAATAGTATTTGTCCCCTCTACCTCCCCTGCTGGACTTGTTAAAATGGTTTAACTTTGGATAGAGCCTATAAATAAGCTATAATTCAAGAGTGGAAGCAAAAGACCTTCATTGGTGACATCCCTATAAACTCAACCAACAATGTTAGCACTTTATAGAAACAAAAGAAATTTTTATGGAAAATTAGAAATAGTCCACCACCAGATTAAGTAATGTTAATCAATAATGAACCTGAATTTATAAACGTCACATATGCTATTTTGGTAAAAAAAAACTACACAACACATCTAGAATACAGGCTACAAGAAATTTTGTATTTACTGAATTTCTATCATGAAATAACCTGGTGGGTAGAATTTTACCTTAGAAAGTTCACTCTTTTTTAAATGAACAGATGAAAAGCTCCCATCCTGCAAATAAATACCTCAAAATGTCATTTAAGAGTCACTAAATAAACTTTACTGGGATGAGATCATTAAGAGAACTGCTGCCCACAATCTCTTGGAAACAACATTGACCCATAAAAATTTTAAGAACAACTCCTGTCCCTATGCCAAATAATCAAAATCTCATTGTTAGATAAAATGAAAAGCTTTCAAAATATAGAAAACTAACAGAAGAAATAAAAATGATATGGGAAAAGTATGAGATAGGTGTTATCCCTGTTACACTGTCTGCTACTGAAGTTGTTCCAAAAATACTTTTTGTTAACCTATAAAAATGATCTTATGTTCTAATTCTTTTATTCAATTCAAAAATCATTTATCTCATTCACTGGTATAGTAGTCTTGCAGAAAAATTATTTATATCTATATATGCACTATGTACACACATATATATATATGTGAATAATAACAGGATAGATATGGGATTACCTCATTTTTAACTAAATTGAAAACAGTGAGAACAAGATGAAAAATAACAGTGGCGGGAAGGGCGTGAAAACTGATGTTTACAGAGCTGTCTCCCACAGGGAGATATGTCCACATTTTGTTGCTAGCCAAACAAAGTGATTTGTCACTGTAAGCTCACTAGGTGAACCAAGTAACTCAAACTCCATGTGAATATCTTTAACATCACCAACCTGAAAAATCAACAACAAACTATTCCTTTCTCTCTTTGGTTCCCATGATGCTTTAAATTTGTTTTAAGTTTCCTTTGGTTTCCATTTTTAAATTCAAGTAGCCGAGGACTAACCACATAGTCACTTCAGTACAGCATACTGGTTGATCCTCAATGACCTGTTTAGTAGCTTCATTACCAGTGTCTTCATTAACATAGGATTACTCCATACCAGGGGTTGGCAACGTATGGCTCTCGAGGCACATCTGGCTCTTTTGAGGGCCAGATATATCTCTTTCTGCAGGAGCCATTAAGTCCATTTTTTTCAGGCACTGTTACAGGAGCACTCACTGTGAGCACTGTATGGCTCTCACAAAATTACATTTTAAAAAAAAATGTGGCATTTATGGCTCTTACGGCCAAAAAGGTTGCCGACCCCTGTTCTATACCAAAGAATTCCTTTGTAGTCTTTAGCAATTTCTCCCTTAAATACTTTATTTTTCCTTTTCTCCAGATGGTTTAGAATTCTAGGTTTGGGGATTATGAGGAAAATAAATAGTTAATGTATTATCATACATTATTATACATCCTCTATACCCATTTGGGTATAGAGGAAGAAAATAAAATCTGTTTGATATATCAATGTAATGACAAATCATGACAGATATGTGAATGTCATTTCCTTTTCTGTCTCACCAAAAGGGGATAGGTGTTTCCTAAAGGATAATTGGTAGCATAGTTCAGATCCACCTCGTACCCCACTTAATCCTTCCTAAATTAGAGAATTCGTGAAAAATAAAAACAACAGAAAGAAATTGGTGTTTTGTTCTGTTTTATTTTTCACTTTCCTAGATACAAAGGAAAAACTAGAATCCTACATGTGGCAGTTTCTAGACTATGATGGCCCACAAGACCCCTGGAGCTCCATGGAAATTGATGTTGTATTATTTTTTTAGAAAGAGACATTTACTTTATTTCCCTAGAGTGATGATGAATTAAACACTTTGTGTTTTTCCATTTTGGAAAAAGGAGTTCATGACACATTCCATGAATAATTTCCAGTCTAATGAGTGAATTAAAAGAACTCTATGATGTGTTTCCTTAGCCTTTCCCACTATTTAAAAAGTGTTCTATTTCTCTCTTTTGAAATATAAGTCATTGAGATAGAAGGCAAATAGTAAGGTCTAGTGGAATAATTCTACTCTGGGGAGGCTGAGGTAAGTAAAGCTCTAAGTCATTAGCTTAATTTCAATAACTTATTGTTTATGCTTCCTATTGTTGAACCCTATGGTAGTATCCATAAAATTGGACTTAAAATATACCTACATGCTGGAGAAAAGTAGACCAGCACATAAAAAATGTGGACCTTTCAATTTGCCCTCAAATGTATATAACATGGACTACAATGCAAGTGAAAGAACTATAGAGATCAACACCCATTATGGAAACTGGGAGCAGTGCATACAAGTTGGGAGCTCTAAGTCCTGAGTCCATTTTCCTGTGATGGGTGTATGGGAGAAGGGGAAGACATTTAGCACAATGACTAAAATATTCTTAATAATTCCTTTCCAAACAAGCATTGAGGAAAAGAAGTTTGGCTTTGAATTCAGAGAGAGTGGGTTCAGTTCTTACTTGCAAGTTTGAACAAATTGTCCTAATCTATACTATTTGAGAATTGGACTAGATAGCCTGAAGTCCTTTCTAGTTCCAGATTTTATGATCTATCGCTTAATTATCTTTCTTTCTTTCTCTCTCTTTCTCTTTCTCTCTTTCTCTCTTTTTTCTCTCTTTCTCTCTTTCTCCCTTCCTTCC
>NW_025388679.1:0-8818 GCF_016433145.1 Gracilinanus agilis | reverse complement strand
GGCCTGGCTCTCAATCCACTGAGCTACCCAGCTGCCCCCCTTAACTTAATTTTTATATCATCCCATAATGTTCAACTCATATGTTCAATATCTGTCTCTGTATACTTTTTCTAACTGCCCTAATAATAAAAAAGTTCTTTGCCATTACAAGAATCACACATTTTAATCTTATTGAATGTCTTTTTATTTTTCTTTCATGTTTATCTTTTTATGATTCTCTCGAATGATGATATTTGAGAGTAAAATTCCCATTCACCTCTGGTTTCTTCACCAGGAATATTTTAAAGTCCTCTATCTCAATGAATACTCATTTTTCCCCTGAAGGATTATGCTCAGTTTTGCTGGCTAAATGATTCTTGGTTGAAGTCCCAGCTCCTTTGCCCTCTGGAATATTATATTGTAGGTCCTCCAACCCTTTAATGTAGAAGCTGCTAAGTCTTGTATTATCCTGTCTCTGGCTCCACAATATTTGAATTTCTTTTTGATTTGCTTGCAATACTTTCTCCTTAACCTGGGAGCTTTAGAATTTGGCTATAATATTCCTGGATATCATCCTTTTGGTATCTCTTTCAGGAGATGATTGGTAGATTCTTTCAATTTCTATTTTGTCCTCTGGTTCTAAAATTACAGGGAAGTTTTCCCTGATGATTTCTTCAAAGATGATATCAGCTCTTTTTTGATAGTGGTTTTTAGGCAGTCCAATAATTCTAAAATCATCTCTCCTGAATTTATTTTCTAAGTCAATTGTTTTTCCAATGATACATATTTTTCCTTCCATTTTTTCATTCTTTTGACTTTCTTTGTTTCTTGATGTCTTATAGAGTCATTCGTTTCCACATGCTCAGTTAAAATTTTTCAGGCATAATTTCCTTGAGTGAGTGTTTGTACCTCCTTTTCCATTTGGTCAATTCTACTTTGTAAGGAGTTCTTTTCCTCAGTGAATTTTCATACCTTTTACCAGAGGATCAATTTTGTCTTTCAAAAACTTTTTCTCTTCAGTGCATTTTTGTGTGTTTTTTCCATATGATCAATTTGTCTTTTAAAAAATTTCTTCTCATTGAATTTTTGTGTCTCTTTTACCAATTTGCCTATTTTGTTTTTTTAAGATGTTAATAGCTTCAGAGCTTTTTTGTGTCTCCTTTACCTTCAAGCTATTGATTCTTTTTAAATTATTTTCCTGTGTCACCCTCATTTTTCCCAAATTTTCCTTTTACTTGTCTTATTTGACTTTTAAAATCCTTTTTGTGCTATTTCATGAATTCTTCTTGGGCTTGAGAGCAATTAATATTTTTTCTCTGAGGCTTTGGATACAGCAGTATTGAATTTGTTGTCTTATTCTGAGTTTAAGTCTACTTTGGTACCAAAATAATTTCCTATGCTGAGTTTCTTTTTTTGTTGTTTGCTCATTTTCCTGCATTTTTCTTTTCTTTTAGCTTAAAAAATTGTTAAAGTTGGACTCTGTTACTGTGGTGAAGGCAGTGCTATTTTAAGCTTCAGGTTCTTTGTGCAGCTCTCTTCATAGGTTGCTCTGGGAATCTATTAGTTTTCAGTTCTTCCAAGGTGGTATGATGGAAGGAAAGGTGTATTAATACTCTCCAGGCCTGTGCTCTGGTCTGTGAGTGACCCCAACTACTATTTACCCCTTGGATCTGTGAACAGAGTCTCCTGCTCTCCTGTGGCTGTAAGTGCTGCTGTATGCTAGTGCTTCTTCTCATCCTAAGACTGTACCCCAGGGCTGTGACCTGGTTCTGAGTATTGGCAATGTGGCAAAAGTCTTCCACCTAGAGCCAGCAAAGGGACCCCTGTAATCTCCTTCTGGGAAGTTGTCTGAACCCCCTTAGCCCCCCCCCCCTTACCATCTGTAGCTGAGATCTCTGGAAGTCTTGGCTACTGCACTCCAGTTTTTGGCCATGGTGGGGCCTGTACTCCCACCTCCACCTCAGTGTACTAGATCCCTCTTGCCAGTCTTCTAGGGTGTTTGGGCTAAATAATTTTATTTTCTCCTTTTGGGGTTATATTGATCCAGAATTAGTTTTGAGACATTATCATTGTTTTGGGGGGGAGGGATAAGTTGGTAGGAATCAGATGGGGCTCTGTAGTTTCTCCACCATTTTGACTCTGCCTGACCATGGCACATAATTTAAAAACTCCATTTACCAGACTTCAACTTTATTATTAATTAAAAATTTTAATAAAGTTTTACTGATTCTTTTTGTTTTGATAATAGTAATTTCTAGACACCCCACCGCACTGAATATCAACCCTCCTTTTCAATGAATGAATGAAATGTAAGTACTTTCTATGAGCAAAGTACTTTGCTAAGTTCTGGGGATATTGCCTGCTCCAGGCAATTTTTTTTTCATAGGAGGAAACAATACAAACAGAAATTTTAGTTGAAAATCAGAGAGCAAGAACCTAATGGTCCTTAAGAGTATAGAGGCAAAGCAAATCATAATATATCTTCTTTAATGTCATTTCCATTAATAAAATCATCAATTTGTGATGTAGAATGCAAAGATCTAGACAGAAAAATAGATGCTGTATACCAATTTTAGTCTTTTGTATCTCCATGGAAAGGAGGAAAGTGAAATTATTAGCAATTTGGAACGATTTTTACATGGACAAGCTATTCATGTAAAGTATGGAAAATATAATTATCCACACTAGTCTTTCCTTTCAGCTCTCCCCCTCTCCCAAACTATCCCCCAAAAGATTTGGAGGTATTTAATAAGAAAAATAGATATCAGGGAGCAGCTGGGTAGCTCAGTAGATTGAGAGTCAGGCCTAGAGACGGGAGGTCCTAAGTTCAAATCCGACCTCAGACACTTCCCAGCTGTGTGACCCTGGGCAAGTCACTTGACACCCCATTGCCCACCCTTACCACTCGTCCACCAAGGAGCCAATACATAGAAGTTAAGGGTTTAAAAAATAAATTTAAAAAAAGAAATAAAAAAGAAGAAAAAAGAAGAATAGATATCATTTTAGAAGAAAGGAATTTTATTTTTAACCAGAGTTACCCTTTTAGGATTAAAAAAAATCAGTTATTTTCAAAAACAGAGAAACAAAGTGGGGTAAGAACTGAAATGTAGATGAAGTTGGATCTTATTCATTTAAGCAAGGTTTAATAAAAATAAGTCATTAAGGTGATTTTTTTTTTCTGGTTAAGGAGCTTTGGAATTTTCTCAATGTGAAGCTTGTAGCAGATTTCTGATATGTCTTTAGAGGCTATTTATGAGAAATTTATGAGGATGCATTTTTCCCTCGAATAAATTTTGAAATTTAACTTTATTTACAAAAATGGCTGCAAAAGTTTTCTGCAATTCTTAACAGAAGTGCTGTTTTATAAGACATTTTAAAAATGTTTTTCCTTTCCTGAAATAGAACTTTTTTAAAAATGGGAATGTTTTTACTTAGCCAGAGACAAATAAGGCTGTTTTCTAGATTAGAGTTTGAGGAACAGTTTATATGGCAAATGTACCACCATTTTGAAGTTTTCATTGGCCTCCACTTGCGTGTGGATTTTAGCTTCTTGTTGACTATTTGATTTACATATATATATGTTTCATTCTCTTTTTTTTTAAAAAAAGCAATACCCCAATTTTCTATAGTTTCTAAAGTAGTCTAAATTGCTTAAATATACAGTTGAATAAAGTTTAAATTTAAAAACAAAAAACAACCACACAGAAAGACTGTTGATAGTTTGCTTTTCTCTTTTGGTGAACTGCCTGTTCTTATCTCTTGGAGCTTAAATGAATTAAATGAAAGTGATAGAATTGGAAATTGAATCCAGGTCTCCAATTAAAAATATTTTACCATTCACCCAATGACTTCACTTGGAACAGAAGGATATTCCAATGATCTAAGGAATTCCAGATTGCAATGTTTACAACAGAATGAATTAGAATTTTTCATTCCATTTTGTGACCATCAAATTAGCCAGTATGAAAAGGAAAAATAAAGAGATTATGCAATCAAATCAGTATCAATGGTAAGTATTGCAGTATCATTGAATTACTTTTGTATTAATGCTAATGACCCCTATTATAAATTCAACTGATATTCATGACAGTCTGCCATGCATTTCTGTACAGGTGTTCTATTATAATTTAGCATTAAATAATAAATGCTTATAATGAAGGGTTACTAAACCCAATTGTGGGAACAGACAGCTAGATCCTAATGCTATATTTAAAGCCAATAGAAATAGGAAGAATGCAAATGTGTTAGCCTTTAAAATGCTATGACAGCCAAATTTATCCATGTTTTTCAGAATCCTAAAATTGCATGAGGCATACTTAAAGAAAATAGGGATAATAGGTAATGAAACACTTGAAAAAGAAAAAAACAAATGCTTGCAAAAAAAGTCTTACTTCATTTTATTCACTTCCTTATCAAAATTTTAAAAGAAAATGGCAACAGATTACTCACAGATATTTTACAATCGTGTTTTCATAAAATTTTTGATGTTCTATTATAATGGCTTCTGAATGAGATTGCAATGGATCTACCTATCCAAAGCTAGTTTAGGCTGAAATGAATTTCAGGTTGAGAATGTGACATAAATAATTCTGGCAGAAGCAGGCCCAGAATATCTATCTTATCAGCAAATCTAGGCAGTCTAGACCAGAAGCATAAAACCAAGAGCTTTTTGGAGACTAGATTGGTTTTGGGGCCTATCTGCAAATTTATATGTCTCTACTACAAAGCATATCACTTCCAAGATACTCCAAGACCTAATCAGAGCTAATTAATGGGGGTAACTGGGTAGCTCAGTGCATTGAGAGTCAGGCCTAGAGATGGGAAGTCCTAGGTTCAAATCCAACCTCAGACACTTCCCAGCTGTGTGACCCTGGGCAAGTCACTTGATCCCCATTGCCCACTCTTACCACTCTTCCACCAAGGATCCAATACACAGAAGTTAAGGGTTTAAAAATAAAAAAATTTTTTTTAAAAAGAGCTAATTAATGCCTGACTCGATTAACTATATTGACCTTCTTGTCATTATCCAACAAATCTAATGTTAGGTTTACTTTTATTAAAAATCAAAAAAGGGCCTGATCTTTTCCCCAAGAATATTAGAGGGAAAGGAAAAGAATTAATATGTCACAAAATATTAACAGAAGTTTTCTCTGTAGGGCAAAAACCTGGAAATTGAGGGGATGTCCCCCAATTGAGGAATGTCTAAACAAATTGTGCTATATGATTGTGATGGAATACTCCTACACTGTGAAAATGCTAAGCACGCTGATTTAAAAAAAAAAAAACTTGTGGGGAAAAAATAAATAAAATAAAAATAAAAAACTTGTGGGAAGTAAAATAGGGCCAGAGTTCAAGCAACATGTTTTGGAGATTATCAGAATGTAGCGTAGTGGCCTGGTTCTGGGTGTTAAGATTAATATTCTCCAGAAACTGTATATTAATTTACAATTATTTGTTATAATGAAAGTGGGTTGGAGAGAAAAAAGGCACATTATCACATGGATGGTCTCCTAGCTAACGTGGCTTGTTGCTCATCACATGTTCCCATTTGTTCCTGTTGCTTCCTCGCAAAGGGAAGGCAAACTTCTGTGATCCATAACTCATACACCCCATGAAGTGACTTCTTCTGGGTCTCTCTGCTTAGACAGATTTGACCTCCGTCTGGATCAGAGGTCAGTCTTCTGGATGACAGGAGTCTTGTGGGACAAGAGGCAAGCAGCTTTGGGAATGCCAGGGAGCCATGAAGCATCCTCCTTATACAGATAAACCTCAGGTCTCCTTTTTAATCCAATCAAAGGGTTGGGGTGAGATTGAAAAAGATTTTCAAAATTCTCCTTTCAAAAAAGTAGAATCTCACCTATAAGAAACCAGAATGTAGAGTTGGAAGGGACTATGGAGATCATGTAGCAAGAGGTTCATAGACAGAGTTAGAAGGGACCCAGGTGATTTAGTTCTCTTATTTTGCAGAGGAAGAAACCGAGATATAGAGAAGGTGAACTACTTGCCCATTTAAAAACAGAAAGACATCCCAGCTTTTCATTTTAATTTTTAATAGAACCTTGACTTTTATAGCTTTTTTCTCAGATGCCCATCTTTGGGCTGCTCTTAGAATCTTGGCTTTTTTCTGTTTGAATCACTACTTGAACCTGCTAGGTTATTTTATGCCTTTATCATCAACAACAAAAAATAACAATAAAAAAAGGCAGTGAACTACATTTAGAGGTGGAGGAAAAAAGATGTATCATCTTTCCTTTCAACCAAGTGTCATTGCTTTCTTTCTTCATCTTTTTTTAGGGAATCCCCATTTTATTTATTTATTTATATTCATAGATATATTTTTTAATTAATTGCACATAATAACAAGTTTTCCTTAGTTATGATTGTCATTGCTTTCTTAAAAAATAATGATTATCATACTGATAGGAAGGAGGATTAAAAATAAAATTAAAATGATAGAAGGAAAAATAATATTAGCCAACATTTATTAAATGTTTTATATGTACCCTTTCATTTAATTCTCACAATAACCCGGTGGAATAGATAGGAGAGGTATTATTATCACAATTTTACAGTTAAAAAAATAAAGAGAAGTAAAATGATTTGTCCACAGTTAACTTAGCTCTTAAGTGTCAGAGGCTACAACAGAAGCCATGTTTTTATTATTAGAAGGTCAACACACCATCCGGCACACCACAAATGTTCCCAATCCCAATTCTTTTACAACTTCTTATTCTGATGCTTCATCCTTCTCAATCTAGTTAAATGCCATTCTCTCGAAATCTACTGATTGGAGAGGATGGAGGGGAGCTATTAAGAGCTCATTTCAAATCTTTCACGTAGGGAAGATGTCCAGGGCAGCCATTCCATCACTTTCCACCAGTCTATACCCTTTCGGATTTCAACATGCTCCTCCCTTCTCCCTCCCTCCCTGTCCCTTCTCAGTTTCTTTTTATATGTTGTCTCTTCCCATTATCTGGTGAGTTCCTTGAGAGCAGGGACTGTCTTTTGCCTTTCTTTGTATCCTTTAGTACTTAGCAGAGAGCCTGGCACCCATCAGGAGCTTAATAAATATTTGTTGGCTACTGAAATAGACAAAAATGAACCCATCCTCAAAGATCATAGTTTACTGAACATCTCCAGTATGAGTTCCTTTGCTTACAACTTCAGTATAAAAAAACTTTCATATTATATACCATGTTCATCATTCATCAAATACAAAGAAGTTTCAGGTAAAAGAAATAAAATGAGAAAACTTTGACTTAGAATGTCACCCAAACTAGTTCAAAACCTTTCTGATAAGTAAATCAAGGTATTATTGAACTGTCTAATCACTTATCCTCCTCGTATTCAAAGGTTTATTCATCCTCCCAGATTCATTTAAACAATGGAAATTCTAGACTATTGTCAAATAAAGAGATCATTTGCTATTATACAGCAAAAGGCAAAGAGAGACAGTTGCATTGAAAAACAAAACAAAGCAAAACAAATACTATAGTTTAGTTCATTTTATTCTTCTAACAGCAGACTAATATTCTGTAGTATTCTAATAAACTGCTGTTAGGTCTGGAAAAATTTTGGCTAATTCTTTCCTCTTTCCTTGTTGCAACTGGTTTGCTAATAGCTTCCTTTAACTGTAGAGTTATAATTAGAAGACAGTCGCTGCTTTGCATAATCAAATTGTAATTGCTGTTTGGGTGAAATCCAACCAAATTAAGCATCAGTACCCTCCAAAAATACAAAGTCTGGCAAAACAGAGTAACAAATGCCATGCTCTAATAATCTGAGTTATCCAAGAATGCTTGTTTCACTGCTAATGTTTTTAAAGGATGGATGGCACAAAGAATCGGAAGAACATTTCCTAGCTGAGAGCTAAGAGTTCCAACCAATATTCAATATCAGGAAAAATCATTCATGTACACGTATCTACTCTTAACACATCCAAAAATCTCATTCACGGAGGCACTCCTGATGGTGCGGATCACAATATATCCACATCTTCCCATCCAGAAGCACTCCTATCAATGTCTTTCTGTAAAGACTTCCAAAGGGATGTAGCCAACATATTGGAAGCCACGCTCTGGTTTATGCAATTATCCCTCTCTCCATGTATATATGTATATGTTGTCATAACGGAGGGCTAGACAATGTACTCTCGGATTTAAATGAAGAGAAAGGTCACTCCCAGGCCTGCGGTGGGAAGTGATTGGGGACAAGGAGGGTGATATTAGAAATAAGCATTTATACAAAGCACCACTGATGTGCCAGGCATTTTGCTAAGCACTTTGTAGATATGAGCTCTTTTGATCCTCACAACAAACCTTCAGGGTAAGTGCTGTTATAGTCCCCGTTTTACAGTTGGGGAAACTGAGGCAAAGAGTGGTTAAGTGACTCATCCAGGGTAAGATAATGGCGAGAGAAGCGTTCTTAGAAGAAGTAGCATTTAACCAGACCCACAGGGGTATTAAATCTTACAAGCAAAGAAAAAAAAAAGCATACTTTAAGGGAAATGATCATAGATCACTAAATTTTTGTAATTTTTTGGTTATTGTATCTTTATAGAAATGTTCCCTAAAGATAGGGACTGGATCTGTAATTTCATTGGTGAGGGGAACTCCTAGGTGAGGAAATTTCCACTACTAACACAGACAGACACATTCTCTGTAACTTAGAGTCATTAAGATCTGATTAGATGCCATATCAGAAGCAAGTCTTGAATTCAGATCCTTCTGGCTCCAAGGTTATCTCTCTAACAGTTATGCCATCTTGCCTCTCAAATATTTTCTAACATACAGTAACAATAATATAATAATATAATATAAATAACATAATAATATTGCCA
>NW_025388678.1:0-4818 GCF_016433145.1 Gracilinanus agilis | reverse complement strand
ATATATATATATATAGATAGATAGATAGATAGATAGATAGATAGATAGATATCTATATATATATATATACATCTTGAGAGATGACAAAATTTTTTAGGAACTAAGTACTGGTATTAAATTTAAGAATGTGTACTTTATTTTCAGAAATGAGACTGCCAGTAATGGAACCTTGGGGCATAATTTTTAATTCTTTGATCAAGTTAGGAATAAAAAGAGCAGTCTACACAGATAGGGAAAGACGTAATTATTGACCAGCTGAATATGATAAACATGCCATACAAAATAGCTTTGTACATGTTAATAATACAACATTTCTTGAAGTTTTCCTTTTAATACTGTTGAGGCTTTATAATGGTATGCCCAGAAGTCTATAATACATGTCATAGAGTAATTCTTTTGTATTCCTCTCTCTGTTCTAGTTCAATTGCTTAGGATTTGAGTGAAAGTATAGACCTTAAATTTATTGCCCTTCTATAATTGAGTCACACGTGTCTTACTTTACCAATTTAATAGTTTGTTTCTCTATATTCAAATTATACACCCAGTTTGAATATATGGGAATATGTGGCACAGAGATAAATAGATGGCTATTAAGCATTTCCTGTTCCATTGTTTTGTATAGTATTTTGAAAGGTGCTACCTGCAGGTCTAAATGTAAAGAAAGGAAATAAACTGCATTGTATAATTTAATAATTAACTCAACTAATGTACTTGAAGCATTTTAGAGAGTTTAGCCTTTTTTTAATATAGAGCAATATTTTAATTGTAGCAGAAAAACATATTTTAGGGTACTAAAAAACTGAAAAATTATTCAAATATATCAAGAATTCATGCATCTAGAAACTTGTGTCAGTGTAACAACTCATGAAATCTTTATACCTTTGTAGATAAACTGCTATGAATTGTGAATAAAATTAAAAATATTGAAACTAGTTATCTAATGATGACTTTCTGTGAATTTAGATAGCCTCTTTTAAGGACTGTAGGATCAGAAATCTATAAATAAAAAGGATATCAAAGGGTTTCAACTCCCTTATTTTGATCCAGGAAACTGAGGTCCACTAAGGTTAAATGAATTGCATTAAGTCAAATGAGTAGTAAAAGACAGAGTTGGAATTGAATCATGGTCTACTGACTGGAGACAATGACCTATATTACCCCATTGTACCATTCTATGTCTCATTCATTCTTTTAGTATTTTTTGAATGGTTTATTGATGTAGTTTTTCATGATAGCTACTTATCCATGTTCTTAACTTCCCCATCTCTCAATCACTTCCTCAAATAAATTCAAACAGAAATTGTTTCACAAAAGAATGATATATGCAAATATGTTAGGGCTATCTGGAGTTTGTGCTCTGTAAGCATAGGCTGATAAAAAAAAAGATTACTTTCCACCAAAAGAGAAGAATTTATGGAGCCTGAATGTAGATTGAAGGATACTATTCTCTACTTTTTCTTCCATGATTTTTTTTCTGTAAAGAAAACAATATAGCAGTGATTCCCAAAGTGGGTGCCACCACCCCCTGGTGGGTGCTGCAGCAATCCAGGGGAGTGGTAATAGCCACAGGTGCATTTATATTTCCGATTAATTGCTATTAAAATTAAAAAAAAATAATTTCCAGGGGTGCTAAGTAATATTTTTTCTAGAAAGGGGGCGGTAGGCCAAAAAAGTTTGGGAACCACTGCAATATAAGGCTTTCTTTCACAATATGATGAATATCGAAATATGTATTGTATGATAACACATGTGCAATCTATATCATATTATCATAGGAGGGGGAAAAGAACATAGATCACAAAATGTCAGAAAACAATAATTAAAATTGTACCAACATGTAATCTGAATTTTTTTGTTTAAAAAATCATTGGCTTCAAGGTCTTATGGTCAACTCTATCACAGTAAAATATTTATAATAGCTTTTAGTGGAAGTTAGCCAATTAATCATAAATTAAATGATTATTTGTCAGGAGTAAAATTTATAGCTGTTTTGATGAAGTAGCCTATTGGCTTTCCTAAATATTTAGGAATGTGTGCACAAGAAAAGAACATCAGCGGTCTCTAGCCTAGCAGTACAGCAGAAATATCACTTTTAAATATTAGCTTTAGCTCTTTGAAAATCTTTGTGTTCACTATGCTATCACATCTTTGACATTTGTAATATACTATGATTTAATTGGAAATTGGAAGCACCTGTTTTTAATGAAAGAAGTTTTCCAATAAGGGAGAAGAAACTTAAAGAAGTTAATTTTTCTAATCCCTGGCATTTGAGCATTATTTTCTCTAGTGTGCAATTTTACTTAGGATATTTTTAAATGAATGAAGTTTATCAAGTATAATAAGATTTTAGGTTGAGAGAGCATAACTATTAACAAAAGTTAATAAAAAGAATCTTTTAATGTATTAAAAAAGAAAAAGCAAGTTTTAGAGCAAAATTATTCTTCTGCCTCTTTTTAAATGGTAAATGTGGGAAAATGTAAGTTTTTTGAAGAAACCTAACCCATTCTCTCACCTGTGTCAAACTCTGACCCTAAAGTATTTACCATCTCTTCTTACTCTCCTAAATACTCACAGAAAAACTATGGTGTTCATGAGAATTCATGGTGAAGTAGAGAGGAAAACTACATTCTTTATCTATTTGGTCTCTCCCATGTGAACAGAAAAAATGAACTCCTTTAAGTGATTATATCTCTTCCAAGAACCACTATAAATCAATATTTCTATCTATAGACATACATGCACCAGTATGTGTGTGTGTGAGAGAGAGAGAGATAGCCAGAGAGACAGAACTTGATGTAATTCCTTTAGTCAGTATCCATCTCCTTCTTTTACATTTCACCTAAAGTTTATTTTAGTTGTTTTTTAGTCTTTTCAGTTATGTCCTACTCTTTGTAACTTCATTTGGGGTTTTCTTGGCCAAGATCCTGGAGATGTTTGCCATTTCCTTTTCCACCTTAATTTTTAAATGAGGAAACTGAGGCAAAGTTAAGTGACTTGCTCAGGTTCATACAACTAGTAAGTATCTTTGGCCAGATTTTAATTAAAAAAGGTGATCTTTCTGATTCCTGGCCTAAAACTCTATCTGTTTTCCCATCTAGCTGCCCATTTAATTTAAAAGAATCATTGAATAAGATTATTTCTGTTTTTTTAATCTACCACAAACTCTCAAATAATTTTAGCAGATGATTTGGAAGCCATTTTTTTTCTTTTTTGGTAAAAGAGCATATAAAGGAGTTTTGTTCCTCTTAATTGGTTGCATTTTCATAATCAAGAAACAATAAATACACTCTTTGATCTAGCCATACCACGAGGTCTGTATCTTAAAGAGATTTTAGAAAAGAGGAAAGGACCTACTTGTAGAAAAAATATTTGTAGCAGTTCTTGTTTTGTGGCAAAGATGTCCTTTTAGAAACAGGGAGGATGTCCGTCAATTGTGGAATGGCTGAACAACTTGTGGTGTATGATTGTAATGGAATACTACTGTGTTATAAAAAAGGATAAGAAAGATAATTTCAGAAAAAAACTGGAAATATCTATATGAACTGATGCAAAGTTGAAGTGAGCAGAACCCAGAGAACATTGTACACAGTTACATTATTATATAATGAACATTTATGAATTCCTTAGGCATTCCTAGAAATACAATGAAAATCCTCCCAGAAAATTCTCAAAAACTCATGATAAAAAAAGGCCATCTACCTCTATAGAAAGAACTTATGGAGTATGAACACAGACAGAAACATCCTATATTTCACATTATTTCTTCACTTTTCTCTTATTTATTTGAGTTCTCTTTCACAGAAGGAAGGATGTTATTATACTATTATATTTGTAAAATCTATATCAGATTGTTTGCCATCTCCAGGAGGGGAAAGAGGAGGTAGGGAGGGAGGGAGAATTTGACTAAAACTTTTTTTTAAATGCTGGCTAAAACTTATTGTTTTATCTAGTTAATGGCTACTGCCATTTCTGTTTTAAGACATAACCATGTAGGTGGCTATCCTACTGACATTTGTTCACATAACTCCAATTGGCATGCTTCTTGTTAATTGTAAATGGATTCATTGCTTTGGAAAAGACATTTTTAAAAAATTATATAGAAATAGCCACAGTTTCATAATGTTTCACCTCAAAAAAACAACAACTGGAGAATATTCTCCCACAAATACATTTAGAATTCATGGGGGGAAAGCAAGGATGAATGTAAATATGCAATGGTAATAAAAGTCATATGAAGGGAACTCTTGAGGGTACTCATGACTTTTCTTACTCAATTGATATTAGTAATGTACAAGTTCAACCACTACTCTTCTGGGTTTAGTCCTTGTAGGACATGAAACATTTGCTAAACATATTTTTTCTCCTCTTGAAGGTCTTTCTTTTTTCCATTATTTCTTCAATGCTTTTGTGTTACACTGGGTAATTTGATTGGCCATTGAGCATAGGAGCTAATGAGTTTGATTGTGCAAGTCCCTCTTTCACTGAGCATCAGCCTCAAGATAGGGATTGGCAGACCACTGTGCCACTGGGAAGCTGCTGCTGGATAAGAATGGGCAGAACACTTTGCCCATGACTGTTCTCCCTCTCTGAGCCAATAGCAATGAGAGTAAGGTGTAAGCATTACTCATTATCACCTTCATCCTCCCCTCCACTGCAATAGTTTCCCCCTGCTCCTCTTTATGTGATGTTATTTACCCCATCTTATCTCTCTCTTCCCATTTCTCTTAGTGTCATCCTTTTTTTCACACCTGGGGTCCTTTTTTTCCCTTTTCATATCATCCTAAACAGCTTACTACCACACCCTCTGTCTATGTATAC
>NW_025388677.1:0-4703 GCF_016433145.1 Gracilinanus agilis | reverse complement strand
ATATATATATATAAAGATATTTATAAGAGCATTTTTTGTGGTAGCAAAGAACTGGAAACAATGTAGATACTTATAAAACAAATGGCTAGAGAGAGAGAGAGAGAGAAAGAGGAAAATTAATATTGAATTGTAATAATTTCTATACTAATCCTTTATTAAACCTCATTTTCAAAGGTTAACCAACTTCCAAGCTAAGGTAATTTACTCAGATCTCAAGACATCTCACTAGACCAACTCTTGTTAACAAAAACTCTCTTAGGTAACCAAAGTCAGAAAGCTCTAGGTACTGAACTTTGTAGCCACATGGCTGGGGAAGTTTGTGCTGGTGAGCTGCCTATCCAGTGATGAAGTAACGTGGGAGAAGATGAAATCTCTAAGTCTACCTACTTTCTCAAAATTTCCCCCGATGTAGACTGGCAGGGGAGGTCCTAGCTGTCAGGCCAATCAGAAAGAAGATACAACTCCCTTTATAAACAAAAGAGGACTAGCACTAGCTTAGAAGGCTGGGTAAGGGAGCCATTCTTTGTTAGCACATGCATATATCCATTAATAAACAATTATTTCTGGAGAAATGGTCTCATATTCCTTATTGGGTAAAAATGGGAATGATACTATTGGGAGGGGAGGGGACTTATATATAAAGCAAAGAGCTACCTGAACTGATGCTGAGTGAAGCAAGCAGAGCCAAGAAAACAATATATGCAAAGGCTAACAAGGTAAATAGAAAGAACCACAAGGGGAAAAAAAATCCAAGTGAATGCTACAAAATTAAAAAGGATAAGCATGGCTTGAAAGCAGAGATACAAGAACAACAATCCCATCCCAACCCTCTGCTAAGGTGAGAGGTTCACAAGTATTATACATTAAACGATTTTCAGACAGTTTTGATATGCTGATTATTTAAACTGATTTTGTCCCTTTTTTTTGTCTTAAAAATATAATTTATCTGGAGTGGCTCTCTTAGAGAAATATTGGAGAAAACTATAGAAATGTTAAAAAAAACTTACTTTAAAAAAAAACAAAATTGATAGTAAGAAGAAACTGGGAAAATTCCTATGAACTGATGCAAAATTAAATGAGTAGAACAATGTTTGTATGACATTAAAGAGAAAAACAATTCTGAAAGAACTTACAACCCTGTTCAATGCAATGATAAATCACAAATCTACACAACTGAACATAAAACATGATACCCACATAATTCATGGACTTATAAAGCAAAAGAAGACATATTTTGGGGCATAGATAACACAGGTATTTGTTTTGCCAGATTATGTATACTTGTTATGAGGATTTTCTTTCTTTCTTTTTTTTCTAACTGTTAAAACTGTTAAATTGAAGGGAGCTATAGGAGAGAGATATAAGTGCTTGAAAAAGAATTTTTTGAGATTCCAATCTAGAAAATTTTACATTGTTGAAAAGTTGGTATTACAAATAATATGAATTCAAAAAAGGATGCTTAACCTTTTTGAATGGTAGAGAAGCAATATATATTATAATAAATTAGTAATAATGTAGGTCTTATGCTGAAATTTCTCCCAAGACCTTATACCTATTAGGTGATCAATAAGTATAAGAAAAAGAAAAAGAAATATCACCAGGTTTATCAAACTCGGAAAACTAGCCTTACCGTAAGTGTTGTTGTATTCTCATCATCCGACCACTAAATAGAAAAAGAAAAAAGAAAAAAAGTTAATTTGAAAGGAGTTGGCTTCCACAATACAGGGTTATTACTTCAAAATTATAACTGCAACTGAAACAACTTGTTCCTAGACAATCATTCAAAATGTTCTGTTGAAATTTTCTCCACTTGCCCATTTTGCTTCTAGTACAGATTTTCAATCACAGACAACAACAGAATATTTCTATAACAATCTATTATGTCATATCTACCTCAAAGCTATACACTATCATTACAATTTCAGATATCATTTATAGTACAAAAAACTACAGTTATTATTTTGTACTAACCTGTATTTCTTCTCCCTCATTGTCACTGTCTGGCTGAGAACAGGTTGGTGGATCTTCCCTAGGGGATTAAACACATGAATTGAGCAAAAAAAAAAAAAAAGGTTTTTTTGTTCATGACCATTGAAGAAGTAGCCATCCCTGAGTGGAAGGATCATAGTTTGCCCAAAGTGGTTTATTTTAATTTGGGTGTGTTAGGATAAGAATTTAATTAGCTAATTAACCTAGATAGAAGTAAGGATTTAGTCTAGAGAAAGAGTTTTGAGTTTTACTTTGGCTCCTTTCAGCAGAGAAGAGCAGAATTTTCTGTGGGTCACTTTAAGAGAACCACATGATAGGAAAGATAGAGAACTGGTCATTCTCTGGAGCTTACTCCCTTGGAACAGGTAGCTGGAGATTTTGCTCTGATCAATCTGTGAAGGACTTTAGGGAGAGTTAACTTTGGAGAAGGGGAGAAACATCTTTTCATCTGGAGAAGATTGGTTGAACTGAGTACTTTTCTCAGAAAGGGAGAAAAGTGGCCAGAGGGCACACTGTTTGCTCTCAATGAAGCAGCATCAGTTTCAGCCACCCTGCTGAGAAGAGACCAATCCTAACAGTCATTATTTCACAATTAGTTTGAGGCAGCTGGTAAATTTTTTTTTTGCTTGGAAAAAATACTTTTTTTTTTAACATTTATTAATATTCATTTTTAACATGGTTACATGATTCATGCTCCCACTTTCCCCTTCACCCCCCGCACCCACTCCACCCATGGCCGGTGCACATTTCCACTGGTTTTATCATGTGTCATTGATCAAGGCCTGTTTCCAAATTGTTGATAGTTGTATTGGTGTGGTAGTTTTGAGTCTACATCCCCAATCATGTCCACCTCAACCCATGCGTTCAAGCAGTTGTTTTTCTTCTGTGTTTCCTCTCCTGCAGTCCTTCCTCTGAATGTGGGTAGTGTTCTTTTGGATAAATCCCTCAGAGCTGTCCTGTGTCATTGCATTGCTGCTGGTACAGAAGTCCATTACATTCGATTTTACCATAGTATATCAGTCTCTGTGTACAATGTGCTTCTGGCTCTGCTCCTTTTGCTCTGCATCAGTTCCTGAAGGTCTTTCCAGTTCACATGGAATTCCTCCAGTTAATTATTCCTTTGAGCACAATAGTATTCCATCACCAGCATGTACCACAATTTGTTCAGCCATTCCCCAATTGAAGGACATACTCTCCTTTTCCAGTTTTTTGCCACCACAAAAAGCGCAGCTATAAATATTTTTGTACAAGTCTGTTTATCTATGATCTCTTTGGGGTACAAACCCAACAACAGTATGGCTGGATCAAAGGGCAGGCATTTTTTTATAGCCCTTTGAGCATAGTTCCAAATTGCCAGCCAGAATGGTTGGATCAGTTCACAACTCCACCAGCAATGCATTAATGTCCCAATTTTGCCACATCCCCTCCAGCATTCATTACTCTCCCCTTCTTTCATTTTAGCCAATCTGCTAAGTTGAGGTGATACCTCAGAGTTGTTTTGATTTGCATTTCTCTCATTATTAGAGATTTAGAACACTTTCTCATGTGCTTATTGATACTTTTGATTTCTTTACCTGAAAATTGCCTATTCACGTCTCTTGCCCACTTATCAATTGGGGAATGGCTTGATTTTTTATACAATTGATTTAACTCCTTGTATATTTGAGTAATTAGACCCCTGTCAGAGTTTTTTGTTATAAAGATTTTTGCCCAATTTGTTGTTTCCCTTCTGATTTTGACTGCATTGTTTTTGTTTGTACAAAAGCTTTTTAGTTTAATATAATCAAAACCATTCAATTTACATTTTGTAATTTTCTCTAACTCTTTCTTGGTTTTAAAATCTTTCCTTTCCCAGAGATCTGACAAGTATACTATTCTGTGTTCACTTAACTTATTTATAGTTTCCCTCTTTATACTCAAGTCATTCACCCATTCTGAATTTATCTTGGTGTAGGGTGTGAGATGTTGATCTAAACCTAATCTCTCCCACATTGTTTTCCAAATTTCCCAGCAGTTTTTGTCAAATAGTGGATTCATGTTCCAAAAGTTGGGCTCTTTGGGTTTATCATACACTGTCTTGCTGATGTCATTTACCCCAAGTCTATTCCACTGATCCTCCCTTCTGTCTCTTAGCCAGTACCACATTGTTTTGATGACTGCTGCTTTATAGTATAGTTTAATATCTGGTATTGCTAGGCCCCCTTCCTTCACATTTTTTTTCCATTATTTCCCTTGATATTCTTGATCTTTTGTTATTCCAAATGAAATTTGTTATAGTTTTTTTCTAATTCAATAAAGAAGTTTTTTGGTAGTTTGATAGGTATGGCACTAAATAGGTAAATTAATTTGGGTAGAATGGTCATTTTTATTACGTTAGCTCATTCTACCCATGAGCAATCAATGGCTTTCCAATTGTTGAGATACAGTTTTATTTGTTTGGAAAGTGTTTTGTAGTTGTTTTCCTATAATTGCTGTGTTTGTTTTGGTAGATAGATTCCCAAGTATTTTATACTGTCTAGGGTGATTTTAAATGGTGTTTCTCTTTCTACCTCTTGCTGCTCTAATATGTTGGAAATGTATAGAAATGCTGATGATTTATGTGCATTTATTTTGTATCCTGCAACTTTGCTAAAGTTGTTGATTATTTCTACAAGCTTCTTAGTTGATTCTCTAGGATTTTTTAAGTAGACCATCATATCATCAGCAAAGAGTGA
>NW_025388676.1:0-3410 GCF_016433145.1 Gracilinanus agilis | reverse complement strand
ATATATATATATATATATATACTTTTCTAGCCCTAGGGTGCTTCTCTTTCATTCCTCCAAATCTTTTAAAGATCACTGAGAGTGCCTTGGTAGCCATATTTATCAGTATTTCTAGAGAAAGGAAGCAGTTAGGAATTAAGAATGGGCAGTTCTAAATGTAGAGTTGGAAAGGCCTGAGTTCAAACCTTACATCAAATACTTACTTAGCTGTGTGACCCTGGACATGTCACTTAACTTCCCTCAGCCTCAGTTTCCTCACCTTCAAAATAGGGACAATAATAGTATATACTTCATAGGGGAGTTATAAGGACCAAATGAGATCATACTGTAAAGCCTTTTGCTAGCCTAAACTCTTACCTTCCATCTTAGAATCAATACTGTGTATTATTTCGAAGGCAGAAGAGTGGTAAGAGCCAGGCAGTGAAAGCAAGATGACTTGCCCAGGTTCACATAGTTAGAAAGGCTGTTTTTGTCTATTGCTTCCTAGTCCAAAGATCTCCTTGGAAAAGAAAATAACAGGGAAATAACTTGGGCATCTGTCTTCTTTCTATTATCTATGATCATCATTCCATTCACTCCAAACAGCACTCTTGTCTTTTTAAAAAAAAATCTCTATTCTATCCCCCAACTAGCTAAAAAGTCTTAGAGATACTAGAAAGGGAGCCACAAGCCCTAATTTCTCATCTCTGCTTAGCCAATGACTCACTGCATGATCTTGATTCACATCAGTTCACTAGTCATCTGCCTCAGTTTCCTTTCCTGTCAAATGTGGTTAACATGCTCTACCTGCCTCTCAGGGTTGTTGCAATAATGAAATGAAATTGGGCACATGAAAGCAATTTGCAGACCATGGAGAGCAATGTCAGTGTCAGATGTCATTTAATAGTGTTTAATAATCATTAATAATGACAAACTACAGAGACATCTGAAAGAGATACCAAATGTTTTGAACTCTTTGGGGAAAAGGTGTTGGAAAAACACATAGATCATTATGAAGATATCCCAAAAAACTCTGATAAATCCAGGATTATCAAATCCATGGAGACTCCTTTTGTGCTTCCTTGTGGGAGCTGCTGGCACCAACATAGGGGAAGGGCAGCAATTTTAGGAGAGGAGAAAACTCAGAAGTCATCTTTGTTCAAATCCTGCCTCAAACACTTTCAAATTGTATGACCCTGGGCAATTCACTACATTTCTCCGCCTCAATTTCCTCAATTGTAAAATGTGGACAATAATAGCATTTACCTCATAGAAATGTTAAAAGGATCAAATAAGATCACATTGTAAAGCCCTTTGTAAGCATCAGTGTGCTATATCATTATAGTCAATGTGTTATAATTTTAATGGCGCATTAAACCTTGTAAACGTGCCCAGAGCCATAGGCAATAGGGACCCATTTAGAGTTTGGGAGATAAATAGAATTATATTGTGTGCCTATGTTGAGTTGGAGCAGGAAAATTAGAAAGGAAGGGGAAGGAAAGAAGGGGAGAAGTTCTGATGGTTAAGCCCAGAAAGAAAAAAATAAAATAACATCCCTTTTCCTATGTACTTGCCCATCACCAATGAGTCCCTCAAGCATAAGAAACACAGGGAAAGCGAGAAAGAGTAGAAGGAATGTTAGGAGTGTCCTTGGGAAAGACTATGCTACAGAAAAAAGAACAAGAGATTTGGTGTCAAATCCTGGTTCTGCCAATTACTTAGCTAAATGACCCTGGACAAGTCACTTAATCTCTGGCCCTTAATTTTCTTCACTGTAAAATAAGGGGCTTGGACAAGACGACTTTGACATTCCCTTTTAGACTGTGATTCAGTGTACTAGAATAGTATCCCATCTTTGCTATTTATCAGTTGTGTGACCCTGAATTATTTCTCCTCCAGAAGTCTCAGTTACTTCATCTACAAAATAGGGATAAAAATACTTACATGACTTACTATAAGTAAAATGGTTGTAAATCTTAAAGTGCTATAGAAACATGGGTTGCTAATAGAAACAATACCAAATCTGAGCAAATAGTTATGATATATGATAACGGTCCATGTGAGGGCTACAGAAAGTCCACTATAGAAGGGTGGAGAGTAGATGGAGGGTAGGTGAAGCACAAGTTTGATTTTCCTTGAAATACCATTCTAGAATATTACAAAGTATTTTAAAGTTACTTATTGACAAATTTAAAAAAAAATGAAAGGGATGGTTGGTGGAGATTCTTTTTTCTTAGCTATACCCCAGTGCTTGGCACATAGTAGGGGCTTAAATATTTACTGAAGTGAATTAACAGCTAGGGCTTTACACCCAATAGATCCTTATATCTATTGAATTTAACTGAACATAGGAATTTCTCTCTTGCTTTTCAGGATCAATTGCTCTCCCTGGATATGCCTAAGAGTATAAATCAATGACAGATTCAGAATTGGAAAAGCCCTAGGAAGTCATCGAATCCTCTTCCCAATGAAGGAATCCTTTCTGGAGCATCTCTTACAAGATGTCACCCAACTTGTAGCATTAGAAAGCAGATAATTTTATAAAATAGCACAGTCCACTACTGGATAGTTCTAATTAGCTGCTAAGTTCTCCCTTCTAGAATCAGTTGTCTTCCAATAACTTCTAACCACCATCTTAGTGCTATTCTCTAAAGCAGTGATTCCCAAAGTGGGCGCCACTGCCCCCTGGTGGGTGCTGCCATGATCCATGGGAGCGGGGATGGCCACAGGTGCATTTGGAGGTGGTGAATAACTGTAAGGGGGCAGTGATAGTATGTGACAGGGGGCGCTAAGTAATATTTTTTTCTGGAAAGGGGGCGGTAGGCCAAAAAAGTTTGGGAACCACTGCTTTAAAGGAACACAGATGAAGTTTATTTGTGGCAAGTATTCTAACTTCATTATTCTGGAGTGAGGCCACCTATATCTACCTTTCCTTTTTCATTCTTCTCTTATCACAAGAAAAAAACCATACAAATCAGTTCAGCAAAACTAGCTGATAGAGGAACTATGACAGGGCATGCCATATTCCCATCCATAGTTCCCCAACTCCTTGAAACAGAGTTCTGGTCCTTAGTTTCCTCATCTGTACAACTAGGGACTTGGCCTGGGTGATTTCGAAGGTCTCTCCCTTTTCTAACATTCTATGCTATTCTAATCTCTCCTTCACATGACAGCCTTCAAATATTTGAAAACAGCAATCAGGTTCCCTTCATCAATCAATACAAACTTACCTAGAGCCCAGCACTGTGCTAGCCTTCATAGTAATAATAATTCACACAAAGTAAAGACTTCTTACCAACTATGTATCTTTTGTTCATCTCTTGTTCCCTTTCTGTCTTTTCTCTTTCATCACAGAATGAGAACTCATACTCAGGATGGACTGGTATCTATCTCTCTCTCTCTCTCTCTCTCTCTCTCTCTCTCTCTCTCTC
>NW_025388675.1:0-11460 GCF_016433145.1 Gracilinanus agilis | reverse complement strand
TATATATAGAGAGAGAGAGAGAGAGAGAGAGAGAGAGAGAGAGAGAAAGAGAGAGAGAAAGAGAGAGAGAGAGAGAGAGAGAGAGATATCTCAAGGGAAATTTAAAATGTTAGAGAGCACAGGGCCAGGGACACTTCATTCCACAGTGACATCTCACTAATTAATAACCAACTAATTAATAACTTTCTTCCATACTATATCTAATTAAGACTATTCTTTGTATACAACCAGTTGTATACTGTGAAGAGCTTTGGGGAGCCTGTCATTTAAAAAATTAAACATTCCCCCAACAGCTTTGTGGATCTACAAATTTAAGAAGCAGGTCATCAGTGCCTTTTTCTAAGGCAATGATAAGCGACCTAGGCAAAATCCCCAGCATCCTCCATAGATCTCCTTCTATGTGACTGGAAACAATTATGGACCTCAGTAGCCAATTATTTGGATCTATAATATCAATGCTTATTCCACAACTCTTCATTTTAGCCACAACAATCATCTCAGAGACTTGATCAACTACAAATGGAATGTTTATCAAATCTGTGGATTATCCAAAGCTGAATCTTTAATGTGCAATTTTCTATTTAAAAACTAACACCCATGGATGGAAACAGAAATTGCTACCTACTTTGATCAGGCAAGTCACTCACTGGATCTCTGTGCCTCAGTTCCTCATCTATAAAATGGAAAACCTAATCTAACCTAGATCAACAAGTACTTATTTAAGGGCCTACTATATACCAGGAACTATACCAGAGACTGAGGGTGCAACTACAAAGAATGAAACAATCCCAACTTGTTATGACCTCTAACAAACTTTTCTAACTCTAAAACTATGATCTTAAGTCACATACTTGCTCAAAAATATTCAATAATCCTTAGCTGACTATAATATACAGTTATAACTCAATCTAGTATTCGAAGTCCCCCACAATCTAATCCCAGCCTTCTCTCCCATTCCTCCCAGACTGAAACCATCCACTTCAGACAGGCTTATTCACTGTTCCCAAAACAGTTTGTGTTCATTGCTTTACATACACCTTTCTCTTACCTAGACTACCTTTCCCTCTCCTCTTGGCCTCATCTTAATTCTCTACACATCCTTAAAACTGCTTGTGGCAATCCTTGGGGACATGAGCTAAGAAAGGTATAATGGTGAGTGTAAATCCTACTTCCTAATTAAACTCATCTCTGATAGTCCCAGCTCAGAGTCCTCTCTCTCAATTTCTACTGCCCCTAAGAAAGGCTACAGCTTACACCACATTGTGAACCACTCTCTTATGTGCCTGTGTCTTGTCTCCCCAACTGAACTGAGAGCTCCTAGAAATCTTGTGATTCTTTTTAGCTCCCACAATTCCTTGCTATCCTCTCACACAGGGTCAATCAATAAGCATCTATTATCACCTTTTTTTTTTTTATATAGTATTAAAAATTCCACTAGGGCAAGAGAATCTTAATCTAGAGTCCATGGACTTCTGGAAGGAGGAAGATTTCAAGAGGCCCATGAATTGGTTGGTTAAAAAAAAAAAAAAACTTTATTTTCATTGTCTAACTGAAATTTTGAGTTATTTAAAAACATTATTCTGAGAAGAGTCCCTAGATTTCACCAGATTGCCTAAAGCAGTGATGGGCAAACTTTTTAAAGAGAGGCCAAAGGAAAGGAAATGCTCATCTGTCAGTCTGTTTCTAAGGCAACTCTTTCGAAATTTCATTGTATTGTATCCTACTCATTGTATTTGTCAGATTAGGAATAATGTCATGCAGCCAGATAGAACATTTCAGAGGGCCACATCTGCCAGAGTTTGACCACCACTGGCCTAAGGGGTCCATACACAAATAAGATTAAGAACCCCTAGGCTAGATATATACTCATTTGAAGTAAAACATTAATCTCAGAATTCAGACACTCCAGAGATGTTAGCACATTAAACCACTTAAAAGTCACTATCATCTCAGTGTGAATTAGCCTATTAACTCTCCTCAAGGCAGATAACTTTTTGATAAAGGGAGAAAGATCAGAGAGACCCAGACCCAACCAATGGCTCCAGAAAAGCAGGCTTTGACACCTAAGGAACAACAAAAATTCTCCACTGGGACCTGAGGAGAGAATAAGGAAGAGGTACTCCAAGAGGAAAAGGGGACTACTAAAAGGGAAGGGAGGAAATGAAGGACAAAATTCACTTTACACATTGCAATGAGTTAGTCTTTTTTTCATCCCCAGGATTCTAAAATGTTTTTGAGAAGTCCTTTTTAAAAAAATCCCTTCTCAGAGTGGCTAGGTGGATCAGTGTATAAGATCTACAGAGAGGGGGTTCTGGGTTCAAATTTGACCTCTGACACTTCCTAGACCACAAAGATCCTGGGCAAGTCACTTAATCCCAATTGCCTAGCCCTTGCTGCTCTTCTTCCTTGGAACCTAAATTTAGTATCAATTCTAACACAGAAGGTAAAGATGCTACCTATGCTACCCTTACTGTTACTCTTTTGTCTCACACCTTCAAATTCCATTACATCCCATTAATTCCACATTGATTTTCCAAAGGTTTCTCTAACAAGTCAATAAGCATTTATTAAACACTTACTATGTACCAGGTCAAGAAGACTTATCTTCTTGAGTTCAAATCTAGTCCCAGGTACTTACTAGCTGTGTGATCCTGACAAGTCACTTAACCCTGTTTGCCTCAGTTTTCTCATCTGAAAAATGAGCTAGAGGGAAATGCCAAGCCACTCCAGGATATTTGCTAAGAAAACCCCAAATGAAGTCATGAAGAGTTGAACACAACTGACAAAGGATTGAACCACAACAATAAATGTACTAAGTGCTAGGAATACAAAGAAAGGCCAAAACCAACCAAACAAACAAAAAACCACCAAGAGTTCACAATCTAAAGAGAGCGCAATGCAATATGCACAAACAAGCTATAGAGAGGACAAGGAGAATTTCGAAGAAACTCCAAGGAAAAGCACTTAGAAAGATGAAGGCATGATTTTAGCAGAGCCATTTCTACCATTTAGCTGCTCCTCCCTTCTCTCTCAATGTTCTACAAAAGGGGGGGGGGGGGAACCTTTATATTCTACATCCACCACTAACCCTACCTACCAATCTCCTAATTTCCTTCCCCTCCAATTATCAAAAACCAAATAAAGCAGATCTAAAATTCAAAATGGCATTTACCAAATTTGTAAATGGCACTTTTAACAGCTAATCAAGCCAAGGAACAATAAAAACCAGTCCTCAAACTTGAAGTAAGTCAATAAAAACAAACAATACTGCTTGGATCCCCACCCACCCACTCATCCATTCACTCACTCAACTCAGTCCCCATAGCTTAAGTACACTTATTTTTTTACACTTATTTTTTCAATCTACAACAGCAGTTTCCTGCCCTGAGACTCTCATCTTCTCCCTCCCTCCCCCCTCTACTTTCTCACCAATTTATATCCCAAGTACTCTTGCTACTCATCTAGGACTTTCCACTTTCCATGCCTCATGACATTGTTGGACCCTTAAATGAGAATTGGGGCAGGAAAAACCTACTAGAGACAGTTATTCAACAACTTTTTTGTGTCTTCAAAACAAATCAGTAACCTGTGTTCAGGATCAGGTGGTTGCCTAGACTGACCCATTTTTGCTTCTCTTAGCTTGGACCCAGTAACTACACTACATCCAGGAACTGGGAGATACAAGAGGACCCTCTGGGGCAGCTGGGTAGGCTCAGTGGATTGAGAGTCAGGCCCAGAGATGGGAGGTCCTGGGTTCAAACTTGACCTCAGACACTTCCTAGCTGTGTGACCCTGGGCAAATCACTTAACTCCCCATTTCCTAGCCCTTACTACTCTTCTGCCTCGGAACCAATACACAGTATTGATTCCAAGATGGAAGGTGAGGGTTTTTAAAAAAAAAAAAAAAAAAACAAGATGGCCCTCTCCATACACCTTCCAAAATCAGGCCCAAACTATCAGTCAGCCAGTCATTGATTAATTAAAAGCTATGTGCTAGCACTGGGGATATAAAGACGGGCAAAAAAACAATCCATGCTCCCAAAAAGCTCAGACTAATGGAGAGACAACACACAAACAAGTATGTACACACAAAATACATTTGGGGCAAACAAGCATTTACATGTTTTGGAAATATTATCACTTTGGATCTTCACAAGCCTGTGGGGTAGGTGCTGTTATTATTACCATAATATAATTGAGGAAACTGAGAAGAGCAGAACAAGGTCACATGTGCTAAGAAGTGTCTAGGGTCAGATTTGAATTGAGTTCCTGAGTTCTAATTGGAGATTACCTCAAAAGGAAGGCACTAGCACAGAAGGGTTCAAGAACCTAGAATCTCTCTTTTATGACACTGGCTGAAAGGAAATTTTTTATCTCTTAAAAATCATGTAATATATTGTTTTCCACAATAGAATATAAGCTTCTTAAAGGCAGAAGTTTAATCATTTTTGTAGCCTTAGCAGCTAGTATAGTTCCTGGGTATTTTGTAGATGTTTTAAAAAGCTTGTTGGTTGATTGAAGTATAAATCTTAAAAGTAATGTGCAAGTACTCCCTTTTCACCATCTTCCTATTCTATTAATTATGCCTAATACAGGTAAAAATTGCTTCCTGCAGCCATTATGGACTCATTCTCTTTCACACTGATAACAATTATTCAATTCATCAAATGTTTATTAAGTGCCTCATTTGGGCAATGTACCCTTCTAGGCCCCAGAAATATGAAGATGGGAAAAAGGGCACAAGTTTACAATTTCTGGAGAGGATGGGACATATACCTGCAAATAACTAATCAAGGCAAAATGTGATAGGAGCAAAGAAAATCAAAAGTACGTAACATTTGGAAAAGGAGAACAACAAACTTTCTGAGGGTAAGAGGCTTCCTATACCCTAAAGAAATCAAAGAAAGAGGGGAAGGTTCTACATATACAAAAACATTAATGGGAGTTTTTCTTCATGAGGAAGCACTGGGATTTTAGGGGGAAGCTGCCCACTGCCTGGGTAAATGAATGATACAGGATACTTTAAGAAAGTGGATGGCTTCAGAGAAATCTGGGGAAGCTAGAACACCAAGAATACTTATACTATAACATAGCTATTGTTAAAAACAATTTTGAAAGGCTGAAAACACTGTGATCAACCACAATAGCTGATGAAGAATGCTAGCTGCCTCACCCCAAGACAGCAAAAGGGGGAGGGGGGAATTAAAAAATGCAAAATAAGACCTATAGGCAAGGCTCACTTGGGAATCTGTTTTGTTTGGTTCTGCTTATTTGTTGCTAAGGGTTTGGGGGCAATTTTCCTCCCAGGGATTGGGGAAAAGGGCCCAGCAATAAATTATCAATTGATAAGCAGCCAAGTGGAAGGCCCATCACCTGGAAGGTTGGATTTTCAAAGACCTAACCTAGGTTTAGAAATACCTATTATCCCAGGATCGTGTGTTATATCCATCTGTGTCAGTATCTAATCCTTCATTAAGCAGAGATAACTGAATTTGTATCTCTCACCATTTGTATCTCACACGGGACTGGCTCTGAGCATAGGAGCTAAATGTTTTGGTGGTAGTCTAAATAGCAAAGCTATGTTTCAAAAGTAAGCCCTATGGCTTTCCTTATCTGCTTCATCAGTTCAATGTCAAAACTGAATGTACTGAATTGTCCTATCAGGGGAACTACCAATAGTATTCCCTGAGCCTCAACTTTCATTACAAATATTAACAAATTCCATTTCTAGTTGGAGAAAATGTTTACTAATATTCTTCCTTAAGTATCATGACAGATTATATGTAGTATTTTCTTTGAATAAGACAAAGTAGTTTATCATGCAAGAAAGAGTTCATGTTCATAAGTCACAAACTAAGCAAGGGTTTGCTTTGGAAGTCAATTCCCACTTTTCCAAATTGCCTTCTGGGTTTTTTTTTTTTAATTAAAACCTATTTATCTTTGGATAACTATTGATTTCTTATACAAAGGAAGCAAGGGAGGTAAGCTTTATTTAAAAATAGAAAAAAAAAGTCAATCATTTGTAACTGGCTGCAGAATAATATGTGAATTTTATTATCCTGTGTATAGATATGGATGAGTTAATGTTTCCTTTACTTAATTCCAGGATATCTGATGTTCTAACTAGCCATAAAGACAGTAAGAGGTAGATGCTAATCTGCTTTCTTGTCAAATTCATTAGTTCAGTCCAATCATCCATCATGCTCATTAGTACAGCTGGTTTAGTAGCCCAAGTGGACCACTTCCTTTTATTGTGTGACTTTAGTTTATACCCCTGCCATCCAACTGACTTGCCAAATCTATATGGTCTTTTATTAGGAGGGATTAACAGTGGGAGAGACATGGACTTGGGCCTCAGGAATGGCCAAATATAAATCATGATTTTTGGAAATTTAAAGTATCTATAATTTTGATGGCAGGTTCACATCATTACTGCTTGTACCCTTTGCACCAACACTATCACCAGGCCTCCCCACTCTTCCACCATAATAAACATTCCATATAAACAAATACAAGACCATTTTCTACAAAGGAAGTAGTGAAAGAATAAACATAAAATGGTGGAGTTAGTTTGGGGATGAAGTTACAAATGGGCTGAGGGGCTTTATTTTAATCTGGTCTTTAAAACTCATAACAGGTCAACAATAACATTATTCAGATCTAAGATCTTAAAATGTCTTTAATGTAAACTATCAAAGTACTTTGATGTAAACTATCAAAACAATGACTCCCAGAATCTTTCATTTTGATCGTAAAACACTTCTCACAAATTACCAGTGGTCCCAGTGTGCACACCTGTTTGTTTTCTACTCCAGACTATGGCCAAATTCAACCACATAAGTGTGTGGCACACTTTTGCTCTTCTTTTTCTTGGAGTCTGGACTTCATTTTTCCTAATAAAATCCCCTGAGGCAAAAATTTTAAGGATTAAGTTCACATTGAACTACATCCTAACCTTCTTAGTGTGAACACTAGGCATATGAAATGGAAATCCAAAATAAGAGACCTTTATTTACGATATGTGCATTACAGTATTTCTTAATGTTCTAAAGTAGTTATTGACCACAAATGTACTTCCTTTTATACTGTTATGCTTTGGATTCAAACACGCTTATAAAATTGTAAAGGGAGAAGGGGAGAAATGAATGACCTAGGAAAGTAAACAGCTTTTAAAAACATTATTTCTTATTTAAACAGTAATTTTAGGTGGTAATAATAGTAACAGTAATAATAAACATTTATTCAGTCCCATTATCTTATTTATCCTGCATTTCCAGAGATGAATTTGAAGACACAATTCAAAAATATATATATTTATTAAGCATCTTCCACTATGAGTAAGGCACTGTACTAAGCACTGGGGATACAAAGACAAAATAAATAAATAAGTGATGGAAGGGTCCCTGCCCTCAAGGAGCTTACATTCTGTCAGGGAATACAAAAATGAAGTAGACTGAAGGGATCCAAATGATACGTAGCTCTAACTGAACTGGGAGAGCTTTTGAATCACTGATAACACTGTAACTAGAACCAGTTTATGTAAACCTAACAATTTGGCCAATTATCCCTAGCAACTAATACACAAGAGCCACAATCTTGAAATAAAGCAACCTTCTCACATGTAACAGATTATAAAATGGAATACATAAGCACATGTGACTTAGTAACCAGTTTTAAGTAAGAATAGCCAACATAGTGACAACAGCATACTGGTTGACTTACTGGTTGGCTCATAGCAGCTAGGTACAGTGGATAGAGTGCCAGGCCTGGAATTAGATGGGCCTGGGTTCAAATCTGTCCAGAGACAATTCCCAGCTGTGTAACCCAGGGCAAGTCACTTAACCCTACTTGCCTAGGTCTTACCCTCTTCTGCCTTGGAACTGAAACTTAGTATCGATTCTAAGACATAAGGGTTGAGAGTTTTTTCAAATGTTTTAATAATTACCTATGTGTTTGTCAAACAGTTGGCGTCTTAATCAAGAACTCGTGTAGCAGTGGTCTGTGCTGTTCATCAGCGAACACATAGAAATTTAGGATGTTTCAGGTAGCAGCTTCAGAATTATAAATCTCCCAACATTAGTATCAGTAAGCTGATAAAAAGCTAAGAAACAAATTTGTGCCTTAAATTTCTGCTTTGAAACATTGTGTTCCCTGTTAATCATTTGGTGAATCATGGGTTTCTAAATTAGGCCTTAGGGGATGGCAGTTATGTGACCAGCAAAATCCAAAAGTCACCCTACTACTTACTCCTAAGGTTCAGACTATCTGGCCATCAGGGTTGCTAAGACTGGCACAGCGATTATCAGGAATATCATGCAACTAGGGACCACCAGAGTTCCAAGAATGTCCACCAACTTTCCTTTATATTGGAAGAAAAGAAGCAAGAGAACTTGTCATAAGAAGTTTGGCTCCAAATTTAACTCCCCAGGTCTCCTTCATAGGAAGTCCCCTTACAAAATTACATTCCAACCAAACTACTCCTAGTTGTTCCTGAAATTTCTGACATCTCCCACCTCTGTACACTGACATAGACTGCCCTTTGTTCTGTCCTGTACTCAATGGCCAAAATAAAATCAATCATCTCTTCCTGCTTTAAAAAAAAAAAATCCCGATTCCTTTTTAAAATCCCCATTCTTTCAAGACTGAAGTTCAGGTTTCTCCTCTTCCATGAAGTTCTCTCTCCCTCTGTTCCATTCTCCCCCAACTGAAAATGTACCCTCCTTCTCAAATTTTCTTAAGACACTTTGCATCAATTTTGCCCTTTTTACTCAATCTTTTCTAATCTAGTTATTTATATATCACATCCTTATTCCCCATCCCCAAAAGGCTAAATTCACCCAGGACAGAACTTGTCACCTTTGCATCCCCATCATCTGGCAGACAGCCTTTTCCACATAGTAGGCATGTGGCATATCTTTACTGAATTAAATCTCACTTTAACAGAGGGCTCCATTGGAATGCATCTACGGCATCTATGTAAGGATACCAATATTAGGAATACTAGATATCTACATCTTCACTACTCAAATAAACACTTAAGACACTAGTTAGGCTACAATGCAAATTAGGTTGTTCAATCTTTATCAAGAGGCAATTATGCAAAGATCTAAAGTGAAAGGCAAATGAAAGGCAGCATATTTCTTATTACTTAATGTCTCCCTCCTCCACACAGACCACCAAGTTGTTCCAAAGAGGCATCCTCTTTCCTGCAATAAATTCACATTTACCTTGAGTTTTCCAGTTACATGCCCATCCTAAAATCTTCTACTTCACTCTCTTGGGAGCAACTTGTTTGATTTAATATAGCTGTTCCCAAGACAGTTGGCCAAGTCAACTCTCAGTCACAATGAGTTATAATTAGGGCAAAGCCATTATTCAGACCACTTCTCATTTTGATGAAAAAATTTTTCACAGCAATGGACTAGCCCACCTCCGTCCCACAAATATCTTTCATTGCTATTATAAACAAATAATAGAACTTTGGTGTATGTATGTCTGTCACAGTACAAGTCAAAGCTGTAGATTTCACAAGGCTGGCAGCAATAAGTTGTTTTAGCTACAGCAGCAACTGAAAACAAAAATGAAGCAACTGCAATTCACATTTATGGAGTACCCAAAGAAATCTACTCAAAAGTATTTGAGCATTAAAACACATCTCAAAAATGCTCGTGTTGTTAGTGTATATGTCTGAATTTTACCCCAGCTTTCCAAAAGCCTTCCAAAAAGGAAAAAAATATATTTTTAACCTAACCAAAGCAAAGACCAAGGCTGAGATTCAAAAGGACTAAATCATTATCCCCCCAAAATAGTATGAGGTGAGGCAAAAATCCAGCTAGTAATTCTAATGAAGGAACTGGACTACAGCACCCTACAGATCCTTCCACTTCTAAAACTTCAAGACTGCTTTCCTAAAACTAAAAGGAGGTTGTATCCTGCTTTCTTTCCTGAAACAAATTAAACCTATACAATCAGTAACTCAAAGACCTATTTGTGCTGTTTGTGGAACAATGATAAATTTAACAAGTTTCTTTATACTTTATATTGTTAGGTGGCACAGTGAATTAAAAGCCAGGCCTAGAAATGGGAGATATCTGATCTCACACATCCTAACTCTGTGTGACTCTGGGTAAGTCATGTATCCTATATCTTTATCCTTTGAACCCTTAAACCTTTATGGCTCTTCTGCCTTGATTCCAAGATGGAAAGGTTTTTTTTTAAAGATTTGTTCCAACTCGAAAATAATGTCAGCATAAATTCTGGTATACTCAAGATACAATCGTAGATTTTTAACCCTCATGTGAAGCTATAAACAAATTAAGATAACAATCTAAGAAGTGAAAACTGAGCATGACAGGAAAAATCTAGCCACCTGGAATTCACACCTTTTAACACAACGTCTCATTACAAATAGTCCTGTTGAGCTCCACAGTATTAAGAAATTATCCCTTTTCCAAATATATTATAGAATCCTTGATCAAGAACTACCAGGTTACCTTAGAGCTCGGTTCAACCAATATATTAAATATCACCCAATCTCAAAACTGCCACATACACCAAAACTCACAAAAAGTATTCTCTTGACAGTATACAGATCAACAGCAGCTCAATAATCACAGAATCAACAGTCATTTCACTTTCAAGTATTTAATTTTGTAAGTCCTGATGCTTTTATAATGTATCAGAATTCCTTTTCTAATAAAAGCTACAAAGGCGGTGGGGGTGGGGAGCAAAGGCGAATGGCTAAATTGGTCAGAAGCATAAAGTTTTCGGAACATTTGTTTGCACAAGAAAGAATAGAGAGCTTTGGAAATTTACAAAGGTGAGTCAGACAGTCGGACTGTTTGCAATACAGAACACAGGAAGGGAGCTGGAGAAGTTCGATTATCTTCATGAATGGGAAGGAATGAGGGGGTAAGGATGGGGGAGGGTAATGGATAATTCCCCAACATTTTTCACAAGTCATTTCTACCCTGGGGTGAGAGTCGGGGTAGAAGGGTCAGGAGATTCCGTTTTCCAAAAGGATCTAAACTAGAGGAACGGATCTCGTATTCGGGAAACTATTTCCCAGTTTTAAGGCTTCGGGCCACTTCGCTTCCCTCACTCTGGGCCTCAGTTTCCTCGTCTGTAAAAAGAGGGTTCCCTTTTCCAGCTGGGTCCCAGGAGGGAGGCCTCACTGGTGGGGGTCTCCTGCTCCGTTCCCCGGGCCTGCCTCAGTTTCCTCATTTGTAAGATAGAGGGTAAGGCTTCCCTCTTGCAGAGGCCGGGAGGGAGGCCGCAGCGAGGGACCTCTCCACCCGCCGAGCCTCAGTTTCCCCATCTGTCAAGGAGGGGACCGGTCTTTAGGCGGCGGTCGCCTGCCCCCACCCCCGCCCCATGTCCGCGATCCCCGGGACGCGGGGGCCCGAGCGAGGCCGCCGTTGGCGGCGGGGCCTGGCCGGGCCTGCGCTCCCGCTCCCACTC
>NW_025388674.1:0-8480 GCF_016433145.1 Gracilinanus agilis | reverse complement strand
CTCTCTCTCTCTCTCTCTCTCTCTCTCTCTCTCTCTCTCTCATCCTTGATAACAATTCCCCAAGGTCTGTAGGACATGACCCAGGTTCCAACCCTGATGGGTAAGACTTGGGGAGAGTGGAATATGAAGAGATGGACCTTGGCCAGCTATGTTTCAGTTTTGATGAATCCTTGGAACTGGAAAAGAGTGTTTGAGAGGATATTCCAACATAGCCAGTATCACCCCTCAAAGAATATCTCCTGAACTGGGGTCTGGGGAAAGAGTGTGATCAGTATCGGGCGGTCCCTTGCTTGATTCCACTGGGGACATAGAAAACTTTAGTTTTGAGTGTGGGAGTTGTTGTACTTGGTTGAAGGATGTCTCCCCAGGCCCAGCAGCTGGGTCCCCCAGAGGGGAAGGAGAGAGAGAAACCGGAGCTATTGCGGAAATTGCAGATACGGTCACTTTTGTGTGAACACTTGGATGGTTCTTGCAGATCGGCTCAGCTGTTGTTTACAATTTTGGGGGAAAATTGCTGTCCCACCCTCTCCATTCACAGTAGGGCTGTTATGGCTTTTGTTTACCCTTTTAGTGGGGTCAGGGAGGAGGTACTCCCGCTGTCTAGAGAGATGAAGTGGCTTCTCCCCATTATACAGAAAAGGAAATTAAGGCCAGTAGATAGGAAATGACTCATCCTAAACCCTAACCCTGGGGGCAGGTAGACAACAGAAACCAGGAGTTTCTGGCTTCCCAGCCTGAAGCTCAGATCATTCTGGCTAGCCGTTTGCGGAGACTAACAGGAAATGGAGATTGTAAGGGAAGGAGTTGAGTTTCTATGTGGTGATATGGTCAGCAAAGAGAATACTGATGACCCAGATCTGGGCTGCCTGCTTGTGTAACATCATAAACCCCAGGGCAGTGGGGGTGAGCCAGTTCAGGGACTTTATAATCCTACTTCAGGGCCAAGATAGCCTAAGGTCAATGACAGGATTACCTCAATCTTGGCATAGCCTCCATGATAAATCTTTTTTTTTTTTTTCTTTTTCTTTTTGGGATTTCAAAGCTTTTTGCAAGTAAGATTTTATCCAATCTCAGAACCCACATACTGGGTGGGGCACACAAGAATGGGTCTTCTCATTTTATAGGTGGGAAGACTGAGGCTTAGTGAGGTCAAGAGATTGCCCCAGTGGTCAGATTAGAACTTTGAAGACAACCCAGGTCACTAACAGACCATACCACCTCCTTTCCTTCCCAGCAGAGGATCTTTATGTGGCAAACAATGTCTCCCTATCTTCTACCCCCTCAAAGAAAATACTCACATTGGCAGACAGCTGGGATGTCAGTGTGGCCACTTTCTCCTGTGATGATTCCAGCTCCCTTCGAAGTTTCCGGATTTGCTACAAGAAAGTGGGGAAACAGAATCCATGGGTGGGTGGGGAAGCAAAAGGTCTGGGAGGGAAGAGGGGCGAGGTGGTGTTAAGAAGCAGAGAAACTGGCTTTTGGACCCTACCTCAGATTGCATCCTCTCCTCGGCCTGAAGAAGGGAGCACAGAGGAAGGGGAGAGAGGGAGAGAAAGAAAGGAGGCAGTTATAAGGAGGTGGCAGGGTTATCAGTGGCAGGGCAGACTTGAAGAAGCATGACAGAGATGGGGAGCAACTGGAACTTCATTTAATGCCCCTGCCTTCCCAAAGAACCCCACTCTAAACCCCACAACTAGACTAATTTCCCTACAGGCCACATTGAACTAATTTCATTATTGTACAAAAGGGTAGCGAAAAAAGGCACCAGCTCACTTGGAGGAAGGGGCAGAGAGGGAAGAAGGTTAGAATTAGAACCTTCAATTGGATCCTAGCCCTGTTGCTAACTATCCCTGTAGCCATTTGTATCTTTGGGGACCTCAATTTCCTCAGTTGTAAATTGAGGGGGATGAACTCAGTAGCTGCCAAGGCCCCCTTTTTATCACTAGAATTTTGTGTAATGTTTGTTTGTATATTAATGACCCATCACCTGGAGTTCTTTTTCTTCTGTCTGCTAAGTCCTGCACACAGGCCTCCTGCCCTTCTCCTATCTATTTACCTGGCCAGTAGAAAATGTTTTACCTTGTTGGCCTCTAGGGAGGAGGAAAGAGAACTTTAGGGAAAAACTCAGAATCTCAGAAGTCTGAATTCCCTGCATTCAATGCATGACCAACACTCCATGAATGTTGTTGATTAATAGAACCTAGGAGCTATGGAAGCTTATTCTTTCTCCTTATTCAAATACAGCTAGAACCCTAAGGCAAATAGGGATTCTCCATATTTTACAGAAGGGGAAACTGAGACACCAAGGGTGCCCAGAGTGGTATAGACAAGAAAAGGATCCAAGAATTCTGATACACAATTAATTGTATGAATCCTAAGCCTTCTTCCCCATCTAGAAATCCATGGGGCAAGATATATAAAGAGAAAACAGTCCTTCCCTCCTCCTAAGTCACCCCTCAATGAGGAGCTTCTGTGAAGAAACAGAGCAAGGTGGGGGAATATGGAAGGACAACTCAATGCTCTTACTGAAGAGTAGGTGGAGGAGGCACTGGAAGCCAAGGACAGCACAGAGCCATGAACTGAAAGAGAGAAACAGAATACAAAGAATTAATGGGAGTTTCCAGGGGAAAGGGGACTCTGGGAGGTCTCCAGGGCAGGAGCTTGGACTCTGGGTGGCATCAGGAGTCAACGGAGAGGGGACAGGGCAGGGGAGACCACTGGAATCCCAACTGTTCCAAAGCTGGTCCCTGATCTCTGCTGAGAAGACAAGGTCCTGTGAAGAGACCATAATCCACTTTGTAGGGGTATTGGCTCCTTGATCAACCTGGTCCAAGGGGAACTCAGCTATAAGGAAGAGAGGGAAAGGCAGATTTCATAGGAAGGTATGAGCCTTCCCAATCTGAAAAGGTGTGTTGTTGCAGAAGAGGTTGAGTCTCTTATCAGAGCTGGTCAGAGGCAATCCGGTAGTCTTGCCTGTCTCCTCTCCCCCACTTCTGGGGACTTCCAGAGAATCCTGAGGTTTAGCCAGATGAAAGAATCTTGTGGAGAACATTCACTCTGATGCACATCGGATAAAGAAAAAGCTCCTATTTCAAGAACCAAAGGAAATCTCTAAGGGATGTCTCTTGGAATGGGAGTCCTGGAAATGAATAATAATGGGTGAGCCAGACCCCCAGGAATCCTTTTGACCTTTCAGGCTCCAGCTCTCATGGATAAGACCACGCATCCCCCTCTACATCTAAGCCTGGAAGCATTAGTGTGAGAGGGACAAAGTGATCCCTCATTCTAGCTAAGGTAAGCGCCTGCCATGCTGCTTTATAATTGGCACGTAACCTGGGAGATCATTGGGAAAGGCCTCTTTTTGGTCCCACTTAACTCTTCCATGCTGATTTTCCCTCCCGCATCCCCAATGGCTGGTGCTCAGGCCCAATGTCCCAGTGCTTAGAAATGACATCCTGAGGTTTCTGGGGCCACCAGGGCTTTTTAGGGGGAGAGAACTGAATGGCCCCAACTTGATGTTCTTGGGATTGTGTATTTGGTGGTGGTGGTGGTGGTGGTGGAGGAGGAGGGAGAAGAGGAGGAGGAGGAGGAGGAAGAGGAAAAGAAGGAGGAGGGAGTGGTGGTGAAGGTGGTGGTGGAAGTGGTGGGTGAGAGGAATCCCCAGCTGGGCTGGAATGAGCGTGAACCGCGATGCATGAAGTCTCACCGTCGTCCGTGGGGTCTCGGAAGGATCCTGACCGAATCATCCCCTTGGGTCTCTCGGCCAGGGACAGGGTGCTTCCCATTTGGGAGGTGCTGTATAGCTCGAAGGCCGCCTCGTGGGTGGGGATGCTGTTGGAGCGGGTGATTCTTGGCGTGGTGGCTGCAGTGGGACTCACTGGAAGGATAGAGGGAAGGGAGGGGGAGGGCAGGGAGAAGAGGCAGGGTCATGAACACTCCAGTCCCTTGGGGGAAGGAGCAGCAGGTGTGTGGGAGACATCTGGTGGGAAGGCAGAAGGGACTGGGGCAAGGGGAGGGAGGGGGCAAGTGGGCCACTGGGAGTGTGCGTGCGGTTGGAAGTTTGGGGATGGTGAGGCTGGAAGAAGACTTTGCAATCTAGAGGGAGGGGGAAAGATGGTTGCTGATTCTAAGGATTTCTCTGGACTCTCACTTTTTTAGAGGAAGCTAGGCCAGGCAATCTGACAGCTATTCTGGGAACATCGCCTAGCAATTTAGATTAATCCAGGAAAATGGGAGTGGTGTCATTGTTCTGATACCTGGAAACATCACTGACAGCTTGGGGGGACCCAAGATCCCACCATCGAAAGCACAGAGACCAAGAAAGGGAGCTGAATTTTGGGGCAGGCTAGGGAAGGTGGGTGGAACTGTGGGGTGCAAGAGTTTAGTATTATCAAAGGGAACAAAGTCTCCTCCTCAAACAGGGGTTATTGCGGAGTTGTGTTCCTCTACTACTGGGGTCAGCATTGGGGTAGCAAGAAATATGACCCTCCCTACCCAGAGTTCCCTTGGCTTGGAGGCAGATGACCAGCCTAGGTCAGAGACAATGCTAAACGTATTGACTATTTCCTATTTGGTGTAAGGTCAGGCTTAGGTTAGAGTCACGAAGACCAGGGAAATCCATTTCTCTATCCTCGATTCCTTATTCTTTCTCACCCCAATCAGTTGCCCAGTCTTATCAATAACACATCCTCTACATCTCTCACCTCCTTCTCCTTCTTCCCACCCTAATTCAGGTCCTAATCATTTCTCCTCCAGACCATAGCGATGGCTTTCTAATTCTGTTCCTTGGGTTAAGTCTCTCTCTTCTCCAATCCATCCTCCACACTGCTGCCAAGAGATTTTCCTGCAGCACAAGTCTGTCCAAATTACCCCTCTACTCAAAAGACTTCCATGACTCTCTATTACCTCTAGATCAAATATAATCTTCTTTATTTGGCATTTAAAACTCTGCACAACCTAGCTCTGACCTATCTTCTCAGCACTATGATGATGCTATTTCTTTTTGCCCATGCCACAGTGCAATCAAACTGGCCTTCCTGGTATTCCTCACAAATTTATCATCTCTGGACCTTTGCGAAGACTATCCTTTGTGCCTGGAGTGCTCTCACTCCTCACTTCTGCCTTTCAGAATCCCTACTTTTCTTTAGAAACTCAGCTGAAGTGCCATTTTCCCCATGAGGCCCTTCCTGATTCCTCCAGTGCCTTAGACCTTGCCCCTCTCCACCCATGATCTTGTATTCATCACCTATATATGTACCCATTGTCTTCCCAGGTGTAAGCTTCTAGAGAACAGCGACTGCTTCATTTTTGTCTTTGTATAGATAGTATATAGATATAAACTGGCATAGATAATAAAATAGATACTTGCTGATTTATTGATTCATAATAGAAAGATCTCTTCAAGTGAAAGGTTTTTTACTCTTTTCATTCCTTGCAACTCTTTCTACCCTACTCCCTCTTATTATTATTATTATTTTAAACTCTTACCTTCTGTCTTAGAATCAATGTTGTGCATTGGTTCCAAGATAGAAGAACAGTAGGCAATGGGGTTACATGATTTACCCAGGGTCACACAGTCAGGAAATGTCTGAGACTGGATTTGAACCTAGGACCTCCTGACTCCATACTTGGCTTTCTAGCCACTGAGCCACCTCAAAAAATGCCTTCCTTCCTGTTTAATCTCAGTCGCCAAGCCTGCACTATAAATCTATTTCCTTTTGATCGGGCATCTGTGGTGATAAGGAACACAGCCGGTCTCTATCTTTTGCCAAATAATTGTTATTGATTGGCAGATTGCTACTTAATCACCTTCTCTTCTCAGCATTCTAGTCTTTTCTGTACATGGTTGCTGATTCCACACATTTTCACCGGTTGCAGGTTCTCAGTGCCATGGTACAGACCCTCAGACCCTCTTCTCCTGTCCAGTGGCATGGGTAATGATTTCCAGATGGACACCACATACAGATCTGACAGCTCAGCTCCATGTTCTGTCCTATTGGCAATCCTGTCGGGCTGGGGCTTGTGGTGGTGCCCAGCTGCCACCATTTCTTTCCTTCTTCCCTTGGAGCATCTAAATCATATCCTGGCTTCCGCTCCTTGGGGCACTAAGGCAAGAAAAGACTGGGTGGGACCAAGGGCAGAACCTGTCCTAGTCAGCACTGTGCCTGGGGGTAGGGTGGCTTCCCTCTGGAGTGAGCAGCTGGTAAGGCTGGGGAGCTGGTGCTGGGTGTGGTGTTTTCTTGGTGCTTTTTCTCTCCTAGCCCTCTCTTTTAACTTTCTTGAGGACTTTACTGCTCTATGTTTTTTTTTTTTTCACTCCTTATCTTCCAGCCTTAGAATCAATAGTGTATATTGGTTTCAAGGCAGAAGAGCCCTAAGGGATAGGCAATGGGGGTCAAGTGACTTGCCCAGGGTCACACAGCCAGGAACTGTCTGAGATCAAATCTGAACCCAGGACCTCCCATCTCCAGGCCTGGCTCTGAATCCACTGAGTCACCTAGCTGTCCCCTACTGTCCTATTTCTGACCAAGCTGAGTAGGACAGAGAGATAGGGGCACTTGTTTCTCCGTTGTGATGGCAGCAGGGACACAGGAGAACATGGGCACTCTCTTTTGTCCCTCCATGCCCCCAGCACAGTATAGGTGCCAGTGCTCTCACTCGCTGTATTTGCTTTTGTCACTCAGTGCTCCCAGCATGATGTTGGCCCCAGGCAAGACTCAGAAGACCAAGTGTCAATCAGGCAGCTTTCTAATTTAGAATTCCAAAGCCCTTTGCTACTGTCCATTGGTTTGTGTCTGGGATGGAGAAACAGTAGAACATACGACAGACAGCCACTACCGTTATGCCTCATGTGTCATTCAGTGAATTGAATCAAAGGAGGAAAGCCAAGAGACGAGCTTTCCTGACCTTAAAGGATGACCCTTGCTTCCTCCCATGCAACAGTGAATTGATTGAAAAAGAAAGGAAGAATAGCAAAGCACTGACCTATGTTGGTGAGCTGGCCCTTTGCACTCAAAGACACGGAGAGGGCCGGCGGTGAAGGCAGATCCGACTGGTCGTCTGACTCTGGCAGCCCCCCGATGGTGTGTGAATGCCGCCGCTCCTTGGTCTCCTCCTGGGACTGCAGCTGGTACCTGTAGGGAGCGGCCAGGGTGTTTGGTGCTGGCACGTGTAAATGGTGCTGGGGCTTTAGATGAGGCCAGGAGAAGGGGTGCCCGAGCTGATCTGGCTTGAGATTGTGAGCTCAGGACTTTGGTAACTTCCCTGGGGCCAGAGGGATCACAGGATCATAGACTTAGAGCTAGAAAGGAATGCGGAGATCATCTAGACCCAATCTTCGTATTTGTCAGACGAGCTAGTTTGGGTTAGAGTTGAGATCTGAACCTTGACCTTTCTGATCTTTGTTTTATTAAACCTTTACCTTCTGCCCTACAGAAGAGTGGTAAGGGCTAGTCAATGGGGATTAAGTGACTTGCCCAGGATCACACAGCTAGGAAGTGTCTGAGAACAGATGGGAACCCAGGACCTCTAATTCCAGGTCTGGCTTTCTGTCTATTGAGCCATCTAGCTGCCCCTTGATCTTCCTGACTCCAAAATCCAGTTCTTTATGGAAAATAGCTAGACAGGGATGTAGACCCAGAATCCCCATCAGGCTGCAAGAGGGATAATTAACAACAACTAGCATTTTATGACACTTTAAAGTTTGCTAAATGTTTTACAAATGTTAATTCATTTGATTCTCAAAACAGCCCTTTGAGCTAGGTGCTATTCCCGTTTTACAGATGAGGAAACTGAGACCCAGAGAGAAATGACTTGCCCTTATTCATACAACTTGCAAGTGCCCAGCCAAGGATTTGAACTCACCTTTTTGATTCCAAGAACTTTTCACTATATATCATGTTGAATGTACCATTTGACTAAGGATCATAGGAACAATATCAGTTATTTCTGGGTAGCATCAGAAGAACAGTGGATAGAATGCTGTGTCTGGAGTCAGGAAGACCTGAATTTAAGTCTAGCTTCAGACATTTATTAGCTGTGTGACCCTGGGCATGTCACTTAACCTCTGTCCACCTCAGTTTCTCAACTGTAAATTGAGGACAACAAAACCTACTATTTCCTAGTGTGGTTGTAAGGATCAAATGAGTTATTTGTAAAATGCTTAGCAGAGCTAGGTTGCTCAGTGGATAGAGCCAGGTCTGGACATTGGAGGTCTTGTGTTCAAATTTGACCTCAGATATGTCCTAGCTGTGTGACCTTGGACAAATCACTTAACCCCAGTTGCCTAGCTCTTAACACTCTTCTGCTTTGGAATTGATTCTAAGATAGAAGGCAAGGGTTTAAAAAATAAAATAAAATGCTTAGTACAGTGCCTAATACATAATAGACATTTATTACTTACTTCTTCCCTCCTTCCTTCCCTCCTTTTTTCCACCTCTCTTTTCTTCCTCCCTCCCTCTCAGTTTCTTCTTTCTTTCTTT
>NW_025388673.1:0-7803 GCF_016433145.1 Gracilinanus agilis | reverse complement strand
CCGCCCCGCTCCCCTGAAACAAACGTTTTCTAATGGCAGCACACAGCTAAGTGGCAACTTTTTAAAAGTAAGATTGTGTGTCACTAGTATGTTTGGGGGTGAACCTTTGACTTGGGAGAGAGAAGAGAAGAGGGGAAAGGAGAGAAGGGGAGAGCGAGACAGACAGAGAGACAGAAACAGAGGAGAGAGGAGAGGAGAGGAGAGGAGAGGAGAGAGAGAGAAAAAAAGAGAGAGAGAGAAGAAGAAGGAGGAGGAGGAGAAGGAAGAGAAGGGGGAGGAGGAGGAGGAGGAAGGGAGGAGGAAGGAAGGAGGAAGAGGAGAAAGAAATGGTCTTAGGGGAATTGCTCCCAGGAATTACCTCCCATGTACTCAAGGGGAGCTCTCTGAAGCCATTCATTTCAAAATATTGTTTTCTGCTTTATTATGAACTTAACAATCACTAACAAACATTTTAAGGTAAAAGGAGTAACAGGAAAAAGTATTATATGAGAAATTTTGAGACTGTTACGGTAGCTTTTTAAAAAGAATATATAGATAGAGGTTTTATTTACTTTAACAATGTTGTAACAAAATTATTCTGTTCTGTTCTGTACTGTGAGGCCATTCTTTGCCAAATAATTGCCTATTCCAAGGGAAAGATAGCAATCTTCTACCGATTGCAGATATAAAATGATCTGAAATCTCAATCTTGGATTCCATTTAAGGCAGGATTATTTGAAAAGTACTGTTCTAGTTGGGGGCGGGGGGGGGGGGGGGCAGGGAAGGGCAGAGAAATAAAAGCCAGTAAAAATGGTTCCTGCCCTCAAAGACTCTATAATTCAATTAGTTTGATAAAATGGGTTTCATCAGACCTGACAGACAGGAGTCGGACACAGGAGGCAATATGAGACCAGAGTGGGCCGATACAGGTTTATTAGACACGGCAAAGACTGAGGGAAGAGACTCCAAGCTGAGAGTCAACAAAAACCTCCATTAGACGGGGGATACATGGGTTTTGTGGGTTTGGGAAAGTTAGGGGTGCAGGGCTTAGGTAAGCTGGGACTTGTCTCTGGCTCCTTCAGGGTGAGGAGTGGCTCATTCCCGTGATTGTATGGTTCCTAACATGGCACAGGCAGTCTAGGATCAAAACGTTCATCCATCATGGATCTGTCGGGTCATAGCATGGGAAGTTACAGTGCCCTGTGAAGTGGAACAACTGCTTTGTTCTGGAGTTCCAGCAGGTAAGAGGAAGCAGGGTGGGGGTTGCTAATCAGGGAAAGGGGAAAAGGGGCTGAGGCCTGTCCAGATTTATCAAGTTTGGGGAGGGGTTTTTTTGGTTTGGGGCTGGACCTGGGGTTTCGTTGGTGTGGGGAACCCTAGATGAGGAAAGTCCCTCCATCAATGTAGGCTGGGACTTGCTCTGTAACTTATCCTAGGACACCGAGAAGAGGGCGAATCCACCCGTATGTAGCAGGAGCTGGGCTTGAACAAAAGTATCTCTGATTCTGGAGTGGCTCTTTCCCTCTATCCTTCACTCCTTCCCAATTGCTCTCTCTAGACAGGGAGTAGAGAGTTGTCCCTATGGCTACAGAGAGCAGTGATTGTGCTAGGTGTGAATGAGACCTAAACGATCAATCACTGATAATCAATCAAAGTCTTTAGACTAAGTTAGAAAAACCCTTGATCATTTCTAACAGAAGTTCTCGAAAACCACTGAATGAATTGGAGTAATGTTATACGGCAAGGAATTCACACTGCTGGAGAAGCCTTAGTCATACCTGGTGGGTTTGGAATAAAATAATACCCCAGTTCAGAGCTTGAATACAGGATCATCTGGAAGTTTAGGGACGGAAGCCTCCAGCCAAGCTTCTGAGGAGGAATCCTCGAGCAGGGGAGAGAAGATTCCCAGGCTTGGTCTCTGACTTTTCTCCCCTACTTTAGCCTGAGGAGGGATTTGTGAACTTTGGAAGGTCAGAAGATTTAGACTTCCATTGCAGTAGTAGCAGCAGTGATGATAGTACCTGTACTGGGATTTAAGACAGACATATTGAGGAAAGGTATCTCTGAGGCTCTACAAGGAGCCCCGCCAAAAAGCTAAGGAGGAACTTCATGGATTATTCCATGAAGGGGAGAAAAGAACCTTTACTATCCAGGACCTGGGAGATGCCCCTTTGCTATCTGTGCTCTCTAGGCTCCATAGACTCTGTATATGCTGGCAGGAGAGTTGGGCAGACTTCTGGAGGGAGTGTTTTGTACCACCTTAGTACAAACAACTAAACCATCTTAGTATAATGAAAAGTTAAATATGTCCACATGACAATTGATATCAAGAGATAATCCATTAAGGGAATACACTGGTAGGGGCTCATATGCTATACCTTTAGAAAGAGACCTCAAGTCCCTCAAGACTATGCCCCAAGGTGTGCCGGCAAACCTATGGCATGCATGCCAGAGAGGATTGCTCCCTTCCCCCCTTTCCACACACCCCTGTCTAGAGTAAGGCAGGGGGTTCACATGCAGTTTGGGCACTCATTCTCTACAAGGTTCACCATCACTGCCCTAAGGGAAGAGGTAGTAGATACCCTACGGCAAGGTTAGTCACCACAGTACACTTACTACCCAAGCATAAAAAGCAACCAAATTAAAGTAGAATCTGAGAACTACATGGGGGAGGCAGAGCTGGCTCTGTTATTTCATTGGTTCTCTGGGTCCAGAAGTTCCTTCTGTTAATGCATATTAGTAACTGTTTTGCAATTTATATTCTTGGGAAGTTTCCTGGGACACTGAGAGGTTGACACATAGGCAGAAAAAATCTTCCAAGAGCTAGATCCTACACCCACTCAAGTGGTGACATTTGTCCTCAGTGACAGATTCTCTTGCTCCCTCCATATATATTACCTACCAAGCATCTATCTACCATCTATCACATGTATCCATCTGTCATTTATCAATCACCTATCACATCTATTCATCTATCCATCTCTCTTTACCTGCCTACCTATCATCCCCCCTCCATCTATCCATCCATCAATCCATCCATCTATCTCTCTACCTATCATCCCTCCCTCCCTCCATCCATCCACCCATTCATTCATCTATCTATGTATCTATGTATCTGTGTATGTATGTATGTATCTATCTATCCATCTATCCATCCATCGATAGTCTAATCCTGTTGGTGAACTCCTACTGTGGTGGTGAGATTGTACATCATCAGGGAACCGACCTGCTCGTATACCTCACAAAGGAGGGTGGGTGTCTCCTAACTCAATAATTATGGATTAGGAACATAGCATCGTCTTGCACTTCTATGTTGCTTTCCTCAGAACAATCCCGTCAGGTGGTAGGTGTATAAGTGTTAGTGTCCCCATTTTATAGATGAGGAAACTGAGGGTCTGTGAGACATGAAGTGATCTTGCTAGTAAAAGGAACATAAATGTCTGGGAAAAGCTTTGAACTTGGGTGTCTGGACTCCAATTCCAAGTGATTTCTACAGTTCTTCTCCACAGGTAGGACCCATGAGTATGATCAAAACAGGAAGGGGAAGGAAATCCTGGGTTCAAATCTCATAGCATTGTTTACTATCGCCACCACCTCTCTCTTCGCTCACCAACAAACCTGAAAACAACTGAGTATTCAACAACTCGGGGGTGGGGCATATGAGTAATCATGATGGCTAACAGCAATTACTCTGTTTTAAGCATGTTTCAGATATGATTTCATTCAACCCACCCAACAACCTTGGGAAGTAGAAGCTAATATTGTCCCCAACTGCAGAAGAGGAAACCAAGTCAGACAGAGATTTTAGTGACTTGCCCAGGAACACACAGTGTCTGAGGCTATATTTGAACTCCTATTTGACCCCAAGCCCAGGGCTCTGTGCACTGTGGCACCACCTACTGGCCCTCAAAGAGTAAATTGTGGCATATCACTGTAACAGAACACTAGGAAGCAATTAATATGGATAGGCAGGAAGAATAGAAAGCCATCTGGGAAGATCCATGGGAATCATTTCAGTGGGAAAAATCTGTACAGAATCAGAAGAAAACAATTCACACTGCATTCGTTTAAGCCCTGAAAGCCTAACGGGACACCCTGTGGCCTTGCAGATAGGACAGGAAACAGCCAGAAGATCCCTGAAAGGGCTGGGGGTTTGCTAGACTGAAATGCTGAGCCTGCCCTTAGGGAATGCCATGAGGGGGCGCTAAGTGAGCAAAGAGGGCATGGCCCCGAGGGGTCCCTGTCTCCAACTCTCATGGGCGCGCTTCCCACCTTCCATTGTGAATTCCTCGTGCCCTGTGGATTTCGGACACTCGCCACCATCTTTCCCCTTAGGCCAGCGTTCCAGAAGGGTTGTCCTGTAGAACCAGGTCATCTTTAGAATGTAAGGGCGTCTGCTGGGAGGGGGAAACAGTGCGGAATTTGGAGGCGCCAGCCCCGAGTTTGAAGCCCAGCTCTGGTTTTGCTGCGCAGTTGGGGGCAAGTCGTTTTCCTCTCGCTGGGCCTTGGTTTCTCCTCTGTAGAAGGAGAAGGGATAGGGTTGGGCAGCTGGCCTTCCAAGTCCCTCCTGTGGCTACCTCTAGGCTCCCCAGCCGATTTAGAGAGTGCTTGTACTCCTGTATCTGCTCTGAGAGTGGGGGCCAAGGAGTTGGTAGGAGCTATTCTGGCAAGGGAGGCCCTGTTTTGGCTGAAGGCTCAGCCTTGGCGTGGCCTTGCCCGACCTGCATATGCTGTTCTGCTGAAAGCAGTCCTCGGCAGCTGAACGGACCCTCCCAGAGCCAAAATTCGAATTCACTGTCCAGGTTCCTACTCATGCGCTCTCTCTCTCTCTCTCTCTCTCCCCCTCATCCAGCCCCATCCTGGTCCCAGCTGCCACCCCTCACTTGGCCCGAGGAATCAGCCTTGGCATCTGAGCCCAGCTCCACCCAACTAAGGCATCTTCTCAGCCCAAGTCACCTTGTGTAATATTAACGCTTTAGAGAGAGGAGGAGAAACACCTCCTCGGCCATGTCCCTCTGCCAGCTTGGGGAAGGCTCCTGGATTAGGGAAGGGAAAACCCTCTGGGTACTTCATCAGCAATATTTATTGAGAAATAGTGTGGCATAAGAGATAGAGAGTCAGCCTTGGGGGCTGGAAGGCTTGCTTCCAAGCCCTGCCTCTGATACAGCCTCGCTGGTGACTCTGGGACGATCATTCTCTAAAACTCTTCAGTTCAAAGCCATCTATCTGCCCTGATGGAGAGTCCCCACACCGGGAGTTCCCTATACCAGATGCAATCATGGTCCAGGCCCAAATGGAAATTTCCTTAGAGAAGGATCCCCACGTAAAGCCACAGACCGATTCTCTCTGGATCTGCATTTCAGATGACAACCCAAATGTTTGTCAGGATGACGTCCCTCCCTCCCTCCCCCTGACATGGGCACGAACTTTTTATTTTTCATTTTTATTATAAACTTTATAGACATTTCAGTTTACAAGTAACAAAAAAGCAGAGTGTATATGAAAGTGAGGACTGTGGTAGGTTTCTTAAGTATTTTTTTTTGAACCCTTAACTTCTGTGTATTGACTCCTAGGTGGAAGAGTGGTAAGGGTGGGCAATGGGGGTCAAGTGACTTGTCCAGGGTCACACATTAAAGTATCTATTAAAATGAACAAGGTCCTTCTGAACATTTAAGGACCATCTTTTATATACCTGTGTGATCATGGGCAAGTCACTTAACTCTACCTCAGTTTCTTCATCTGCCAGATGAGCTGGAAAAGGAAACTGCAGACGACTCCAGTATCTTTGCCAATGGGGTCCTAGTCAGGCAGGGCTGAAAAATGACAGGACAATATATATAATAGCATGTTTGAAGGTTTGCAAAGCACCTGGTGTGTTATCTCATGTGTACATGTTGTACTCCCCACGGTGCTTGGCACCAGGAGCTTAATAAATCCTTCCTGAAGTCTGGAAAACTCTCCCTGGTCACTTAAGTGTATGCTGGCAAGGTAAGAGCCCAGGGCTATACAGGTGCAGAGAGAACCCAGCTCTCAGAAGGGAAAACCAGAGAAAACAGTATTTGCTTCTCAGTAGAAGCAACCCAGCAGGCGCTTCATTTGTCAATAGGATGACTGAAGTCCTCGAGGCTGGAAAGCCTTCATCCCTGGTGATGGGGAGAGTTTGGGGCACCAGATGGGCTCCCCCCTCCATTATAAACATTCATCAATGATCAATAATCCCTTCCCTGCCTTCTTGCTCCAGGACGGGCTGCCCCACCATGAGAAGGAGAAAAATGAGCGACAGAGAGGCATGGTCGCAGCGAGACCTCCTGGAAGGAGCTCCAAGCTCCCAGTTTGACCCCCTTTCTAGCTATGGAACCCCCCAAGCAAGACTTTTAACCTCTGAGAGCCTCAGTCTTCCAATCTATTGAATGAGGATTATCACAAGGCTCCTAATCCGCAGGAATGGTCCTAAACTCCCACTGGGAGAGCTGCTTCAGGATCACAGAGCTCTTCCCCGAGAATTAGAGCATGGGTAGAGATTAGGGCAATGCAGGAGAGGAGAATCCGGCCAGTGAGGAAACCGTGTCCCATCGGGGTACACCGTGGCAGCAGAATGGCTGGCCTGGGACAGTTTCCTGGTGATGTTCAGGCTAGTTTGTGGGAGAGGCAGGACAGGAAGGCAGGTGTGTCTGACTTGGAGGCTGGTCCTCCACCCCCACGCCAGGGGTCCTTGGCTTTGAGTTGCGAGCCCCCTTGGCAGCCTGCTGAAAACTCCGGGTGTTGCATGTCTGAAGATGTTTACGAAATGCTCAGTTTCAGGAGTCACCTTCCCCCCCCTCCCCACGCCCACCCCCATCCGCCAAGTTCACAGACCATTTGAAATCCATCCGGATTGCTGGATTGCTGGACCTGCTCACCCCCCACCCCCACCAAGCAGAAGGACCCCGGAAACAACGACTTGTTGTTACCTTGTTTTCCTAAAGATTCACTCTTCCTAGCTGTGTGACCCTGGGCAAGTCACGTTTTAACCCCATTGCCTAGCTCTTACCGCTCTTCTGCCTCGGGGCCAATACACAGTATTAATTCTAAGACGGAAGGTAAGGGGTGTGTGTGAGAGAGACAGATAGACAGACACAGAGACACAGAAACAGAGAGAGAGACAGTTACTTTTGTAAAGGACGGGAGAAACTCAGTTAATCTGTGAGTTCACTTTCCTTTTTTGGAACATTTAAATAAAGATAAGATTTTTTTTTAGCCGAAGGGCAAAAAAAACCTTCATTAAAATCAATTAGTTGGGAGGAGTCCCAGGTGAGTTCTGCCATTTTTTTTTTAAGCCTTAAAGAGTCTGGTGAACACAATTACCTTTCCTGGGTCCCCTGAGCACTTCAGTGTGTGCCAACAGGTGACAAGGCAGTGTCCAGGGCCCTCCGCATGGACGCCTGGAGATTAAATATACAGAAGTGTACCACCACCCCCTCTAGGAGCCCTGGGCAGGCGGAGGGGCAAGCGCTGGCTGCAGCCTCTGCGCAGGGTCCTGGCAGCTGGGGCTTCCCAGGTGAGGAGGAAGAGGACGAGAGACGGGGCAGAGCAGCAGGCGCTGGTCCCTCCCTCCCTCCTCCCAGCTGCGCTGCCTCCTCGTTCGGCGCCCCCCACCCCCAGCCCCAGCCCAGGCCCTCCCCTGGCCGCTCCCTCCCAACGCTGTTGCCGCTGCCGCTGCCACCGCCGCCGCCGCCGCCACTGCTGCTTCCACCGCCGCCTGGTCGTCCTCACGGGCTGCGCTGCATCCCCGGGGCTGCTCGGGTGCCCCCTCCCTCCCGTGGGTCCGTCCCTCCTCCCTCTGCC
>NW_025388672.1:0-6489 GCF_016433145.1 Gracilinanus agilis | reverse complement strand
ATATATATATATATATATGTATGTATGTCCACCATAGAAGATAAAACTCCTATCTCAACCTAAAACTTCTTGGACTTGCTAGAAGATCTTGCATATACTTCCAAGGCACAGAGATACCACAACTCCACAGGTTCTTCAGTCAGTTGCTAAAATCCAACTCCCCAAAGTAAACTGCCAACTCAGAGTTTCTGTGTAAGTCCCCTCTCTCAGCATTCCAGGTTTGGAATGTTCAGCTTCTTCCAGCTTTGCCTGGCCAAGTCTGCTCTTTACTAAGTTAAATGCTATATTTTTTCTACAACAGTAAGAAAGACTCAACTTTGTAATGTGTTCTTAGTCACTTACTAGTACTAAGACCACAGGCAAGTCACTTAAATGCTATCTTCCTAGGTTTATCAATTTGTAAAATAGGTATGATAATAGAACTTTTCTCACAGGGTTGTTGTGAGGATAACATGAGATATCTTTGAAGCACAATGCATGCCACATAGTAGGCATTTAAGAAGCCCCATTACACAGTTTTATGATCTAGCTCATGAAAAATAATTTTAGATGCTTACTTTGTTATTAACATTCTCTCTCCCAAAGGCAGCAAATATATTATTATATTTTAGCTAAAATATTTAAAGCACAAAAGAATAAAATATTGATCATGGAATTTCCATTTTGAGCCTTGGGATTATATATTAAGTGCTGAAAGAGATCTATGATTTAGATTTCTAGTTCAATCCTCTGATTTTTGTTATTCATTTATGAGTCATGTCTGACTTTTGCTATCCCATTTAGAACTTTCTTGGCAAAGATACTTGAGTGGTTCTCAAGATCATTTTTTAGATGAGGAAACTGAGACACACAGGATAAGTGACTTGCCCTGGATTACACAAATAATGAGTGACTGAGGCTGGATTTGAACTAAAGTCTCTCTGACTCCAAGCCCAGCACTTTCTCCACTATATCACCTAACTGCCTCTTATTTTTCAGTTGAGTAAACTGAGTTCCAGGAAGGTCAAGTGACTTGGACAGAGTTATATAACTAATAAGTGTCTGAGGAAGAATCTGAACTGAAGAATCCCTGATTTTAGGTAAACATTCTATTTGGTATTGTGAGGGGGGTGAAGGGAGAAAGGTAGGAAGGTTGGATGGATTGGCAGAAAGGAGAGAGGAAGGTAGAGGAAGGGAAAGGAAGGTAATGGTCCAGCCCCGGCATGGAGAAATTGACCAGAGCCCTTCAGGGCTCAAATAAAAGATCAGAGAGCCACTTAGGGTTTAGAATAGCTAGGTTTTATTTAAATAAGGGAAGGTCTAGGGAAAACTAGGAAATAGATAGAAAGGGGAAAAGGCACAGAGAGAGAGAGAGAGAGAGAGAGAGAGAGAGAGAGAGAGAGAGAGATCAGAGTAGATAGCATCAGCCAGCCTCCAGGCTAGAGAGAGCAGAGAGAGACCCCCAAAATGGCACCAAACTTTCTCTTTTATTCTTTCTCCAACACCTCCCACAAAGGAAGTGGGAATTGTTGGGGAAAGTTGTAGCAGGGATCCCTAGGAGATGTAGTCTTCCAGGGCTTAGAGTAATTATAAAATGCACATTATCTTACGCCCCCTGTAATGAATTTTAAGTTTCAGGCACACTTTTGTTATATTAAGTCTATTTTTCAAGTACTTGTTTTACTTAAGCATGTTTTGAACCATCTATCACAAATAAAAATGTCAGTAGTAAAATTCCAGTCACAACATATCTTGAACTGACTTTATTCAAGTAGGATGTCTTAGAATTTTTTAAAGATTTCAGTGTTTACAATGAACTTCCAGAACCAGACTCTATTTCTGCTAATGCTGACAACTTATTTTGGAATTTAAGATGATCACATTCAATTTAATTCCATTTAGTAAGAATTTATTTGGTGCCTATTATGTTCATGGCACTGTGTTAGCCCTTGGGGATACAAAGGCTAAAAGAAAAACTGTTTGTCCTCAAGGAGCTATATTCTATCAAGAGTTGTATGCTGGAGTTCTTAGTTTTTTAAACATGAAAAAATATAGTCTCTGAATTTCAAAATCAATGCCAAGCAGGCACGTCCCAGTTGAGAGACTGGGCTGACAGCAGTAAGTGAAGATTGCCTTGTGTTGGCTCATATGGAAGTTGATGCTTTGGAGTAAATGGAAGATACTCAGCTCAGCCCATTTCAGTCTTCTTTCAGGGGACATGTTATGCCTAGCAGAAGAGAGAAGCCATAAAGTCCTTGCATAATCTGGAGCTATGGCTTCTCTTCTCACCTGTAGAGAGACAGTAGGAAGTAGCAGACTCCCTGTAGAAGAGGAAGTCTTTTTATGTTCCTTTCAACCTACTTCTGGACACAAAAAGCAACCCAAAGGAGAGAGAAGGCAGAAGGCACTGGGTGGCATGAGGTCTGCTTACCTGAAGAGAACTCTTGAGGTGATCTAAAGATTTTAATGGTTCCACTTTTATCTTTATATCTTTAGCACTAATTATGCCAAGTACATAGTGATTCTTTAATTTTATTGATTCACCTCTCTTATTCTGTAGCTCTTTATAACCTAGCCCTCTCAAATTTTCCAGTCTTTTTTTACCTTACAGGCCTCCATTTACTTTTCTTTCCAAGGGCACTGATCTCCTGGCTGTCTCTCTAACAATACACTACATCTCTTGGCTCCACACATTTTCTCTGGCTCTCTCTCATGTCTTGTATACTCTTCCTCTTGCACTCAACATACTGACCTCCCTAATTTCCTTTAAGACTCCAAAGAAATCTCTTTATTTTACTGGGTGCTTTACCCAACCTCCTTAATTTTAGTTCCTCTGTTACTTCTGTTATTTATTTCCTCTTTGTTGTATATATAGCACCATTGGAGATATATAAATATATATATTTGCATGTTGAAAGTGTGGGGTCTTTCTTTTGTCTCTTTGCCATCCTAGCACTTAGCAGCATTATGCCAGGCACATAGTAGGTGCTAAGTAAATACTTTTTTTTTTTTTTTTTAATTTTTTTTTTTTTAATTTTAAACCCTTAACTTCTGTGTATTGACTTATAGGTGGAAGAGTGGTAAGGGTAGGCAATGGGGGTCAAGTGACTTGCCCAGGGTCACACAGCTGGGAAGTGTCTGAGGCCAGATTTGAACCTAGGACCTCCCGTCTCTAGGCCTGGCTCTCAATCCACTGAGCTACCCAGCTGCCCCCTAAGTAAATACTTTTTGATTGATTGGGATAGTTTCTGTTCTCAAGCACTTTTCATCCTAATGGAAGAAAACAGCAAATATAAAGGAGTAGTGGCCAAAGAAATATATTTAAGTCTGGGAAAGCACAGCGATGGTGAGTGGAGACAGTGTCATTGAGTGGCAGGCTCTTTCCAGAAAGACAGAAGGAAATATAGTGGCAATGTCAACACAAGACCAAATGCAAAACAAATAAGAAGTCAGAAAAAAAGATTTGTGACACAAGGGTAGAAGCTGGCCTGGAGATAGTAGATTCTCACCAGTGAGTAAAAAATGGCTGCATGATGGAGAGTTCCCAAGTTAAATCATTTATACTTAATTATAGGAGGACTTGGTCTCTGGAAATCCTACCGGGAGGATTCAGAAATAAATGGAAAATAGTAGGAAGATGGTTATCTATTTGACTATAAAGTGAGTAAAATATTTTGAATATAAAAATTAAATTCATAATATTCTAAATATCTACTGCATAAAAATTACTTTATGAATTTTTGTATTTTCTACCAAAGTACATTACAAACTTCTCTGTGCCTTTGATGATTTCATGACAGCTCTTGTAAATATTTATATGAATATATTTTCAAATATAGATATATAAATATCCAACCAAAGATGTCCAAGCCATAGGTAATGAATTTCTCTTTTCCTAGGTAAAGTGGGCCTTGAATGAAAGAATCACAGCCCATTTAGGTGTATATAAGAATCTCTCACCAGCTTGACAGAACTTCTCAGATATGAAGCTCAAGTGTTATAAAAACCTGAGACAGTATGAACTAAGATAACACTTCGTTGGAAGATACAAAAAAAATGTTTTATTAACGTGGTCCCTTAAATTTATTTCAGGGCTCATATTCTTCATGCCCCTAATTTCTTACATTTGGGTAATAATTGGGGTTAGTACACTGTAGTTGAAGAATGAATTTACAACAATGTTTTAATTGGTCTTTAATTAGCTTGCATTTTGAAATAGTGAATTTATCAGATAAAAATGTTACCGTCTGCAACTGAAATTTGAGACTTTCACATTTTCCTCCTACTAGAAAAGTGTGATTCAAACTTACATTTGAGTAAGAAAAACCAATCTCATTTATGGGTAGTGATCTTGTTTCAGAAACATTATTTAACAGCTCTATAATGCATTGGTTGTTTGATGAAATAAAGCATCTTCTGTATGAAATATAACAATTAGTACCAGATGAGTTTAAGCATGAAATTAGTTGGCGGAAAAAAGAAATCTCCCAAATGCCTTTCTTGGATCTTATGAAAATAGTGCTGGTCTAATGATGTTATTACATTGTACTATCAAATTAATTTATGATCCATACACATTTGAACTTCAAAAAGAAATTGATGAATAACTGATTTACATGGCAGGTAAGCAGATGTCTTGTTTATATGCAAATTTTTTCACAAACCAGATGGTTTTATTTTGGTTGACATGCCTTTAGGAATTTGAAATGTACCTGAACAACCTGGATAGTTCCCCAGGGTAAGGAGAGTTACTGTGAGAAACAGAAACTGTGAATGAAAGCATACAGAATTTCAGAAGATAATGACTATAGTACTTGTAAGTAAAGCAGTTAATATCTTGTTAAATTTGCCATTTAAAAATTCTGTTCAAAATGTTCTGCTATTAAGTAAAAGATATAACCCTTCTAACTGGGGCGGTCTGTATTTGAAGCTGTAACTAACAGCAAATGGCTTTTAGATAAGTATTTCAAGTCATAAATTCCCTCCAAATAAAGCTTATGGGAAGGATAGAAACTAAAAGAATAAAGGAGAAAAAATATCATTTTCTTTTTCAGATAAAAAAATAGACATCCCATATAAATTTGTTTCCCCCTCAAATTCTCTACTTTGAATAAAGGAAGAAGCTTACAATCTGAGATAGCTACTGTAAACAGATCTGAAACTATAAAACTAAAGTGATTAATGTACAGAAAATATTACAGAATTAAAACAAAGGAAGGGAGGAATGGAAGATTCATCAAAAAAAGTCAAAAGAAAGCAAGTTGTATGTTGTTAGCAAAAAAGTTATAGTTTGTTTGAAAGGAAATCTTAAAGTGTATGTAAAATTGGTGAATATTGGGTTAGATATCAATATGCTTTCCCTTGCAAACACTTTTACTTTAGTGCTAGGGTAGAAGACATCTTAAGAATTGATGGAGGCAGCTAGGTGGGTCAGTGAATTGAGAACCAGCCTAGAAATGGATCCAAATCTGGCCTCAGATACTTCTAAACTCTGTGAGCCTGGGCAAAGTCACTTAACCCTTATTGTCTAGTACTTACCACCTTCTGCCTTGGAACCAACACACAGTATTAATTCTATAACAGAAGGAAGGGTTTGTAAAAAAATAATTGATAAATGTAGAGAGTCTCAGTGCTATCATTTGGTATCATAAAAAAATTAAGTTTCTAGTGCTTATAAATTACTGAAAAAAATTTAAAAAACTAATGTAATTATATATATGCATATATATATATACTATATATTATATGAACATATTATGTATAAATATAAAATAAGTATAGATTTGACTTAGTGCTTTTGTAAAACTGCCAAATTTCCAATGTCCTAAAGTATGTGTAGTTGAGGACATGACACATGCAAACCTGAAAGTAATAAATAAAAGTTATTATTACTACTATTAATGTAAAATTAAATTATAAGCCTGCTAGTAGCTTTAATAACTTTATTACATTAAAGTAGCAGTGGTAAAGAGAGGGAAAGGTAGGAGAGAGGTAGAGAGTTGCTTAGCTCAGTAATCTATTGGCTGTCATGATGGATTAAAGATGAGCACTAACAAGTGTTCCTTCAGGATCCAAGTTCCAGCCAGAGGATGCATAATACTTCCTGGTCTGATCTTATGAACTCTTTTCTCCACCCACTAACTCTCACGTGTCACATCTCAGGGACCAACCATAATTTCTTAATTTGTCTGGGCTACCCAGAGGGGCAGTACCCATGGAATCAGCTTCCTGTCTCTTTGGTTCTTGGGTTCTCTAACTTCCTGTCTCTGAGGGCCTGTCTATGCCTGTACATCTCAGTAGTCTTTGACCTTCAGGTAACTGAGAGGTGATGTAAAACAAAACAACATTAATAGAGGAATTCTCTTCCAATATTAACAAATAAGGGGGTTATTTTAAATAGGATAGGATTATTTCCCTCAAAGTACTTTTTTTTTCTATTAAACTTTTGATTTGGAAGATCTAGTTATTAATTAATTGAGTTTAATTTAATTTATATATATATATTTATTA
>NW_025388671.1:0-5410 GCF_016433145.1 Gracilinanus agilis | reverse complement strand
TTTTTAAATTTCTTACTCTTGGCCTGCTCCTGAAATAAAGGAACAGAAAGGCATGGTGAAATAATCAATAAGTCAATAAACGTTTATTGAGCACTTACAAATTTCCAGGAACTCTACAAAATTCTGTGGATACCAAAAGAGTCAAAAACATTCCTTCCACTAAAGAAGGTCACAATCTAATGGGAGAGACCAAAAAAATAAATATGTACAAATAAATAATACAGAAAATAAATTGGGAAAAACAGGAAAGAATTAACAGGAGAAAGAGAGAGAGAGAGAGAGAGAGAGAGAGAGAGAGAGAGAGAGAGAGAGAGAGAGCACTAGAATTAAGAGAGAGTTCAAAAATGCTTCCTGAAGATGAGATTTTAGGCAGAAGTTAAGGAAAGTCCATGAATGTAGTTGGTGTGGATGAGGAGGGAGAGCATATCTGAGAGATGTCGCAAAAGTGACATATTGGTAATAGATTCAATAAAGAGGGTGAAAGATACTTAAGAATCAAGCCTTAAAATGACATCAGGAATCTTGGAGATGGAAGCAATGCTGCAGGTTGCAGAGTTTTTTTTCTATATGTAACAGGAGGAAGTCAGATTTTAACAGACCTCCAAATAAAACAACAGAACTCTAAAAGACTACAAAAGATGTTCAGTGTCTCTCATATAATGCTTAGGTTGTATTTCAAAGAGAGCCCTTCCCTCAGGTACTATCTGTAATTAGGACTCCTTTTCCCTTTCAGCTGCACCCTTTCCTAAAGAAAATCCAATTTACCAACAATGCTGGTGACCAGGTGTTTGTGGATGAGACTAGAAGCTCTGAGGCTCAATACACCATTATGAACTATGTGTTCTTTCTGAATGAGACGGATGCTCTGGTGAAAGTGGGGCAGTTTCTCCCCAAAGCTCCAATGGGTCAGGATTTCACAATCTATGAAGGTGCCATAGTGTGGGGCTGGTGGGATGAAAAGGTCAGGAATATTTTAAATCTCAGATTGATGCTTCTAAACACAAGAAGAATTCTTGACTGCTTTGCTTTACTCCTTACTAATTATATTTATGATTAGGAGACAATGATTATAGTAAAATGATAGACCAAGATAATGAAGTGATCTCTCAGACCTCCCCCTGGCACTGTGACTGAGGATTGTGTCTTCCATCTGTGCATGGTCAATTATATAAATCACAACTTCTTAAGGAATTCTTCAATTTTGGGTAACACCTAAGGATCCTATTCTTTGCCCCTTCTAATAAAGTTGGAAATATTTTTGTACATCCTTAGTGACCATTTACTTTGCTTAGGCCACATCTTTCCTTTTCTCTACCTCCTCTCTTGTTTTTTTCTTCCTTCTTCTTCTTGTTTTCTTCTTCCATCTTCTTCTCCTTGTTTTATTCTTAAATCTTTTTCTTGTTTTATTCATCCTTCTTCTTCTTGTTTTATTCCTCCATCTCCTTCTTCTTGTTTTATTCTTCCATCTATTCCTTTTCTGAGCAGTTCATACATGAATTAAGTTGAATGGCCATCCACTCCCCAACCCTGTTCCATATTTGTACAGATATCTCCTTGTGCACTCTGATTATATGAGACAATATCCATCCCTAAGCTGCCATTTTTCCCCATTTCTTCACATCTTTCCACCCTGCCCTTGAGATCATCAAGAATTACAGACCCTCTCCCAGTTATGCTCTAATTAGTCTACATTAATGATGCTAAACAATAAGGTTCAGAGATCACATATGAATTATATCCCTACACTAGAAAATGAGCTTATGTTTCATTAGTCTTTCATCATTACATTTGTCTTCATATTTTTATGATTTTCTTGACTAATTTTTGAATGTCAGCATTTCAATCAGTTAAATCTTTTTTGGAATTATACTTTGTACTTTTCTACTTACCTAAGAATTTGTCTTTTCCTTTTATTTTTATTATTATTTTTCCTGGGTAATTTATTATTCGAAGCTCTCCAATCCACGTAAGTGGTGGCTATTATGTATGATTTTGGCTGTGATCACTTAGGATGAGAATTCTTTGTTCTTTCTGGATGCTTGTAATTCATTTTGTTTGGACTGGAAACTAAATTTTGCTTAGAAGTTTTCTGAGAATTTTCATTTTGGTCTTCTTTTGAAGAGGCAAAGAGAGGATTCTTTCTATTTCTTCATCAATATCCGATTGTAGATTCTTTTAAGATTTCTAGAAGGGTCCACAGTGAAGATGGCAGAGAAGGGACCTCTTAATCTTTCCCAATTTATGCTTCAAATAACTTTGATATAACATCTTTAAATGAATCTAGTGCAGTAGACATGACAAAAAATGAAGTGAAACAATTTTTTCATACCAAGATCATTTACAAGGTCTGCACTAAAGGTTTATTGCAGTGGGGTGGAATTGGAGTTTATTCCAGAAGGCCAAGACACTTTCTGCCTCAACAAGTCAACACAGACTTTAGGAGTGACTGAATGAGCAATAAAGACTTCCAGAGCTCTCAGCTACAGATGATGAGAGGATCAGACAGCTAGTCACAACATTATGTGGTTCCCTTTGCTGGAACTGGATGAAGGACTCAATTGTATTGACCATGCAAAGATTCAAGACACAATCCTTGGTCACACTGCCAGGTGGAGGACCAAGGGTGAGGAGGAGCACCAGCACACCAACACTTTCAGTGGCAGAAACATAGGGGAGCAGGGGACACAGGCCACAGGCTGGAAAAGAAGGCTCGTGAACACTTCCAGAGCACAGGATAAATAAAATAATGTATAAAACACAACCCTCATTAGATTATACCACCACAGAAGAAGTAAAAACTAATAGACACCTAGAGTGAGCTCTGAAGCTAGCTGTGCACAGAACCTGAAGCTACAGACAGTACCCTCTTCACAAATTTTGACCATTTTTAAGTTAAAAGGAAAGAAAAGGATTGAAAATGAGCAAAGAAAAAGAACCATTGGAAGCTTTTTTTTTTGGTGGCAGAATAGACCAAAACAAAAATTCAGAAAAAAATCAAAGTAAATACTTCAGCATCCAAAGCCTCAAAGAAACATATGAGATTATCACTAGTTCAAAAAGAACATCTAGAGAAGCTCAAAAAATTAAAAATTAAACAATAGAGATACAAAAAACTAGGTAAAGAAATGAGCAATACATGAAATCAATGGAAAAAATATTAAGAGTTTGTTAAAAGAGGCACAAAAAATTAAAGAAAAATGTCACCAGAAAAAATAGAATAAACTACTGGGCAAAAAGAGGGAAAATTTACTATAGAGAAGAACTCAAACACAAAAGTGGCCAAGTGGAAAAGGATGTGCAAATTTTCAGTGAAGGAAAGAACTCCTTAAAAACTAGAATTAGCCAAATGGAAAAGGAGATATAAAAGCTCACTGAAGAAAATAATTCTGTAAAAGTTTTAATTTAGCAAGTGAATGGTAATGATTCCAAGGGGCACTGGGAAATAATAAAACAAAGTCAAAAATGAAAAATTAGAAGAAATATGAAATATATTATTGTAAAAGCAACTGCCTTCAAAATAGTTCCAGAAAATATCATTTAAGAGTGACTGGACTGTGTCAATGCATGTTTCAGAAAAGAAGTATATAGAATCTTTCAAGAAATTATATGAGTGAGGGTAAACGTCCCTAATATTCAGGACCCCAGGTTAAAATGAAAATGGAAAGAATCACCTGATCTTCTTATGAAAGTGATTACAAAATGGAAATACCCAAAATATTATAGCCAAATTCCAGAACTCCGAGGTCAAGGAGAAAGTAGTACAAGCAGTTAAAAAGACATAATTCAAATATTTCAAAATTATTGTCATTATAAGAAGATTTAGCAGCTTCTAATTTAAAGCATAGAAGTGTCTTGAATGTGATACTCAAGAGGACAAAAAAGTTTGGATTGCAACCAAGAGTCAAATACTGAGGAAAGTTTTTCAGGAGGAAAATGAGCATTTATGAAACAGTAGGCTTTCAAGCATTCCTTGTAAAAAGAAGAGAGCTAAATAGAAAATATGACTCAATTTCAAGACTCAAGAGAAGCACAAAAAGGTAAACAAGAGGAGAAATCATAATGATTCGTTAAGATTAAATGTACTGGAAAGATGATACTTATAACTCCTAAGAACTTTTTCATTATTGGGAAAACTAGGAGTATGCATAGATACAGATGAAAAGTGTGAGTTGAAAGTAATAAGATGATATCTAAAAGTATAAAACTAAGGTTTGAGAAAGAATAAAGCACTGGGAGATGGGTTAAGAGAGAATGAGAATTGTTTAAACTATCTCACATAAAAGGGGTCCAAAAGAGATTTGACAGTGGAATGATTGATGGAGAGAGTGGAGAGGAAAGGAGTGGAACCTTATTCTCGTCAAAAATGGGTCAAAAAGAGATGAACAAAACACTCAGTTGTGTAAAAAAATCATTCTCACCCTTCAAAGAAAGAAAAGAAAAAGAGATTAAGAAAAGGGAATGATGGAAGATTGGGAAGATAATGTTTCTCTGCAGACCTGAGACTGGGATAGAAACTGGCCTAGACAATGCTCTGCACTCAGGATGGGAGCCACAGTGTTATCATTTTTTACTGAAACTTCTCCTCTCATAGAACAACATAGAGCTTCAGACCAACTGTTAGCCTAGAGGGTCATCCATGGGCACATCTCCTCTTTCTCAATGGATTCTGGATCTGTGACTCAAAGTCTGTTATGGGTCTACGATCTGTTCTTTGCCTCGTACATCATCTCTTATGGTAGGAAATACCCTAGACATCCACGTTACTAGTATCTGTAGTTCTCTCTGTCATTTTCTCTTTTCTTTTTTTCCATTTGAGAACTTTTACACAAAATGACTAATATGGAAAAATATTTTACATAAAAATATATATAAAAGGAAGGGGCAAGAGAATAGATATTTATGAAGCACCTAGTGTGTTCCAAGTGCTTTTAAAAATATTTTTATCCTGGGTGGCTGGGTAGCTCAGTGGAGTGAGAGCCAGGCCTAGAGACAGGAGGTCCTAGGTTCAAACCCGGCCTCAGACACTTCCCAGCTGTGGACCCTGGGCAAGTCACTTGACCCCCATTGTCCACCCTTACCACTCTTCCACCTATGAGACAATACACCGAAGTACAAGGGTTTAAAAATATTTTTATCCTTCCAACCATCCTTTGAGGTATTATTATTATTATTAATATTAATTGAAAGTTTAGTAAACTGAGGCAGACACCAGTTCATTAATGTGTCCAGGGCCACACAGATCTTCCTGACTCCATGTTTAATATTCTATTTATATTACAAGGTACCTGTCTATGTGGTGGCCTTCAAGCAGAGGTTACATAGATAAGATTCCTTTCTTCCACCCCACATTTCAGCAGCTCTCAGTAAAAGAAGCATATTTCACTCTCCTGGTATTCCCTTAGTTCCCCTG
>NW_025388670.1:0-2130 GCF_016433145.1 Gracilinanus agilis | reverse complement strand
CTACCCAGCTGCCCCATCCTTTTGGTACTTTTTAGGGACCCCATGCCATGCCCCCTCCCAGGCTCTAGTGCCCTTTGTTCAGGGGGCGGAGCCAGGCTCCCAGCAGGCCACGCCAGGGGCCTTCCGTGCTCACAGAGAAGTCTCTGCATGCCACCTTTGACACGTGCCATAGGTTAGCCATCATGGCAGGCAGGCATACAGATAGCCATCTCTGGGGAAGGGAGCCAATGAGGAGCCGCGGAGGGCTGGACCTCCCATCATGGAGGCAGGAACACCTTAGTTCAAATCCAGATCAAGGCACTTCCTGGCCCAGTGACCCTGGGCAAGTCACTTCACCCTGTTGCCTCAGTTTCTTCCTCTGTGAAATGAGCCACAGACAAAAAGGTCAACAGCTCCAGGGTCTCACCAAGAAAACTCCTGTTGGGATCTCAGGGAGTTGGACAAGACTGGCCCACAACAGTGCCAGGCCAAAGCTGATGGGGGCAGGAACAGGGGAGGGTTGGAGCTGGCCAGGCCAGTCCTTGTGCCATGGTACACAGGAGAACATGGAGGCCCAGAGGAGCATGTGACTTGCCCATGGCCAAAGGGCCAGGACTGGGGGAAGTAGCCTCAATGACCCCAGTCCTGGGGGGGCCAGCTGCCTGCCCTGCCGCGCCCCGCCCCTACCTCATCTGCTCTGCTCCTCCCCCACAGGTGAATGACGTCAACTTTGAGAACATGAGCAATGACGATGCCGTCCGGGTCCTGAGGGAGATCGTGTCCAAGCCGGGGTGAGAAGAGACGCCTGGGGGGGGCCCGGAGGGAGGGAAGGGTGCTGGAGGCGGGGTTGGGGTCTGGTCCAGGGAGACTGGGGTGTGACGGCGGCCTTCCCCCCTTCAGCCCCATCAGCCTCACGGTGGCCAAGTGCTGGGACCCCACCCCCAGGAGCTACTTCACCATCCCCCGGGGTAAGCCACGCCCTGGGGGCTGCGGGCGTGCCGAGAGCCGCAGGGGGCGGGGCGGGGCGGGGAGGACTTCCTGGAGCTGGTGAGGGGGAGCCCTGGAGGAGAGGAGGATGGTGGGGAGCTTCCTGGGATGGATCCTGACCACCTTCCCTTTCTCTGGCCCCTCCTCGTCTTTGCTATGCCCCGCGTGTGTCCGTCCTCCCCTCCCGTCTGTCCGTCTGGCTCTGTCCGCGGGCCACGCTCACAGCTGACCCGGTGCGGCCCATCGACCCGGCCGCGTGGCTGTCGCACACGGCGGCGCTGACGGGAACGTTCCCGCGCTACGGTACGAGCCCCTCCATGAGCACCATCACATCTACCAGCTCCTCACTAACAAGCTCTATTCCTGACGCAGAAAGTAAGTGGCGGCCCAAGCGCCCCCTGGGGCCGAGCAGGGCCTGAGCAAACAGGCGAGCCAGCCGGCGAGCCAGCGAGCGAACTGGGCCCCCACCTGGCCCCCAGCGCAGGCTCACTGTTGTGGGGGGGCTCACGGGCCAGCCTCCGCACCGGCCTGCACCTGTGTGAGCGTGCACACCGGCCCGCGGGCTCGCTGTCCGCCCACGTGCACAACCTGCCTGCACTCATGTTCACGGTCACCCAGTAGCCTGCACAGGTGCACACACAGACTCGTATACTCCAGTACATATACATGCAGCATATACGTACTGTATATATGCTGTGCCCTGGCAGGGCCACCGGGCCACTGTGCATGGCAAGCCACCTGCCCCCGTTCTCACACAAGCTTTGCCCAGCCCAGCAGCCCCGGCGCCCGGCTCGGGAGGGCGGCGGCGGGCGAGCTTGGAGGCTTTCCCTGGCCCCGCCCCCTCACTAACAGGACTAACTTTCACCAAGCTCTTTGGGGGCCGGGCGACGCGGCGGGAGGGGGCGCAAGTGGACGAGGCCTTTGTAGAGCCCCCCACCCGTGGCCCAGCCTTTGCTCCCAGGGGACCCTCACCAGAGCCTCCTCTGAGTCACTACTCTAGGGGGTCAGCGGTACAGAGAGCCAGCTGTGCCCCCACCCTCAGCCTGGGAGGAGTGTGGAGAGACCGAGCTCCAATGAGGAACGGGGGTGGGGCCGGGGCGGGGCCAGATCTTGGTGGGCGGGACCGAGGGCTGCCCCGCGCATGCGTGAGCAGGAAGCCCGGGG
>NW_025388669.1:2244-12319 GCF_016433145.1 Gracilinanus agilis | reverse complement strand
AACAATGCAATGACCCAGGACAATTCTGAGGGATTTATGGTAAAGAATGCTACCCACATTCAGAGGAAGGACTGCAGGAGAGGAAACATATAAGAAAAGCAACTGCTTGAACACATGGGTCGGGGTGGACATGATTGGGGATATGGACTTGAAACTACCACACCAATGCAACCACCAACAATTTGGAAATAGGTCTTGATCAAGGACACATGACAAAACCAGTGGAAATGTGTATAGGCCATGGTTGGGGGGAGTGCAGGGGGTGAAGGGGAAAGTAGGAGCATGAATCATGTAACCATGTTAAAAATGATTATTAATAAATGTTTAAATTTTTAAAAAAACCCATATTCTACAAAAAAAAGTCTTTCCCTGTTCTCTTTAATCTTAGAGCCTTTACTCTGACTCTATCCTCAGTTTATCATATATATACATCTTACTCGTACGTAGTTATTTATATATTGTCTTCGCCTTTTGTCTATGAACTTCTTGAGAGCAGGGAAGATTGCTTTTTGCCTTTTTTTCCCTTTTTGAATATATAGCATTCAGCACAGTGTTTAGCTTATGGTTTTTCAGTCATCTCTGACTCCTCATGGCCATTTGGATCATAGCAGGCCAATGCTGTCCATTGGGTTTTCTTGGAAATGACATTGGAATAAAGGTTTGTCCTTTTCTTCTCCATTAGTTTAAGGGAAAAAAGAGGTTGAATGACTTGTCCAGGGTCGTACAGCTAGTAAATGTCTGAGGCTGAATTGAAACTCAGATCTTCCTGACTCCACGCCCAGTGCTCCATCCATTAAGCCACCTAGCTATTTGCCTGGTTCATAGTAATTGCTTTAATAAATGCTATTTAACTAACAACAGGAAGGGTGCTTGAGTTGTATATTGTAGGGATTGTTTCTTCACTGTATTTGTATCCCCAGAGCTTAGCCCAATGCCTTATACATAGTACACACTTTTTAAGTGGTTATTGATTGATTAATTGATATCACTGCATATCTACCTCAAAGCTGAGAATGGTTGAGTGAAATATTTTGGTCCAAGAAATTATAGGATCTTAGATTAAAAGTGGGAAAGAACTTTTCAGGCTCTTTAATACCAAAAACCTACTTTTTGCCCTCATAATGGGAGTCCCAAGAAACATCTGGGGAATTTCACAATGGAACTGACTCTTCACTATCATTTTTCAGTGGGTTTGCACACATGTTGCATGGTTCAATTTAAACTGCTTCCTTAGGAAAATAAATGCTTGGCAGGCTAACTTACTGGAGCTGGTTGTAGCCATCTGAAAATAACAGCAAAACCAGTCCCTCAAACAGAGCACAGCTCTCAGGAAGAATTTCTCCTGTCCTTTTACAATTCCTCTCCTCATACAAGTAAACTTTCTCCTTTTGGTCAAAAGAACATACTACAAACTATCAAAATGAAAGCCTAATTCTCTTGTCTCTCATGAATCACTAAGTAACTTAGTTCAGTGTTAGGTCACTGTGGAACACAGACTGTAATAGGAATACAGAAAAGCTCTGAAGGGAGTAAAGAGACTCTATTCTGGAATGGTGAACATCGTTGCCAGAGTAACATAAACCTTGTGTGTTTTCACAAGGAAATGAGTCACTTGTTTCTGTTGGCGAAAACCATGTTTTCTTTTAATTTCATATTTTAGCAGTCTAATGTACTCTGCAAGATCCCAGGGTTTCCAGTCTTAAGACTGAGATAACTTGCTAATTAAAAGCTCAACAGAGAGTTTGCATAGTAATTACACAGAACTGGCTTTAAAAAGGACATTTGGGCAACCAGTAACACATAAAAAGTTTAGAAGACTGGAGCACTCTAATCAGAATCAGCTCTTTAAGGGGAAACTAAGACTATCTCTAATACAAAGAAATTGTTCTGGCCCCCCCAAGCCCCCAAATTCCTACTTTTATCTCACATTGCTAGCAATTTCAAGTCAAAGTAGCTTGTTTTGTCCTGAAGAATCCAGATAATTTGCCTTTCCTGGACACTTTTCTGGTTTCATTTCCAATGAGTCATCTGCTTTTTTTTTATTAATAAAAATTTTATTTTTTTAAACCCTTAACTTCTGTGTGTTGGCTCCTTGGTGGAAGAGTGGTAAGCGTGGGCAATGGGGGTCAAGTGACTTGCTCAGGGTCACACAGCTGGGAAGTGTCTGGGGCCAGATTTGAACCTAGGACCTCCCGTCTCCAGGCCTGACTCTCAATCCACTGAGCTACCCAGCTGCCCCTCATCTGCTTTTTTATTTTATTTTTAATCATAAGGGGAGACTATAGAAGTACAGGCAATGAATACTCCATTCCTTTCACAAGAAAATGCCTTTATTTAATAATTATCTCCTGCTGCCAAGAATATTTAACTAATTCCTACTACATTTTTCTTTATTAAATCTTTGTCCTATAATAAATATCTCCTCTTCTGTCTTTAGAACTCACCCCAGACCAGCTACTTATTATTTGTATGATTTTGGCTGAGGCATTCAATGTCCCTGAGCCTCTAACTCTTTCTCTGAAAAAGCAGGGAATTGGGTTATCTTGTGTTTGAAGGTCTTTTCTCTTCCCCTCACTTCCTACCTCGGAATCTATAATCCTAAGATATATTGCATTTGAGTCTTTCTTTTCTTTCTGTCTCCAAAGATGCTCAGGCCTCCCTCTCTCAGCTTGAAAAAAAAGTCTACTTGTCTTTTTTCCTCTCTCCAACTATATCTTGCTTTTTTTCCCCCTACCAACCTTCTTAAACAAAAGAAGATCTCATTGAATCCCTTACTCCATTTCTTTGCCCATTCTTTACCCTTAAACTTTAGCAATTTGGCTTTTGCTTACATTAATGCTAGCCAGAAACACATCCAGGAGCAGAGCATAGTGGTGCCCACCTGTAATCCCTAATTTGGGGATTTGGGAGCCTCTCCTAATTTGGGAGAGGCTTAAGCTGGCATACTGATAGAGTTCATGAAATCTGAGCCATAGTTGGGATAAAGCTGATGAGTTATACACATTCAGTTCAGCACAAATAAGAGTTCCATGGAAGAGGGCCTTCAAGCTGCTTAGGGAGGCATGGATAGGCCAAGGTTAGGAAACAAAAACTGAGCAGAATAAAGTTTCTGGGATAATCAGTCTTGGTACAATCACAGTACTGGTCCCTACCCTTCTTGGTAGGGGGGATATAGAGATACCCATTCTCAAAAACAAAAAGCACATCCAAGAGTAATAGCTTCCTTGCCACCAAATTCTAAAACATTTTTTCTCAATTCTCATTCTGTCTCATCTTTTTTTAAATTACTATTAACTTTCACTTCCTTAAGGCCTTTCTTCCTTCTGTGACACTAAGCCATCCTAATTTTACTCCTATTTATCTGAGAAAACATTGTTTATTCACTAACATTTTTCCCTCCCATCTCTGAAGTGTGTGTATACTCCTTAAGATTCCATTTACCGGTCACATTTCTCTTCCTAGAAACTCTCTGCTCTCTCACTCATCAATACTTATGGCTTCAGCTGTTTATTTGCCAATGACTCCTGATCTAGAATAGACAAACTTGACTTCTATCCCTAGTTCTAATATTACAATTAAAGCTATCTTATATATTCCCTTTTGCATATACCACTAGAACCTCAAACTCAGTCCTCATGCCATTTTTTTCCTAGTTCTACTCTCCATCTCAAGCCCCATATGCCACCTCTCACATGGGACACTGGGCTCATTGGTGAGACTTCTTCACACTTATCCCAGTCCCAGGCCCTCCTATCCTGTGTTTTCCACACCTGGAAGAGTAATGAAATTAATACTCCCATTTCTGGAAAGCTTTACTGACCATCTCCAGTTATTTCCCATGTCAAAATGCCTCTCTCTGGCTACCACTGCCTAATATATATTGTTTTCTAATAAAACAAAAACTCCTTGAGTCAGAGACCATCTTGCTTTTTGGATTTGTTTCATCAGTATTTAGAATAGTCTGGAATGCACTAAGTGCTTAAGAAATACTTTTTTAAAAAAACCCTTACATTCTGACAAAAGAGGGTATAGTCTAGGCTAGCATTGGCAAAGTATTGGCACATGTGCCAAGCTGGGTGGGGGAGGAGCTGCTCCATTCCCCCTTCTCCTAGTACAGGAGAACATTTTTTGCATGATCTGCCCCTCTGTCCAGCTCCCCAAGCAGGAACTTCCTTCCTCTGCTCTCAAGGGTAAAGGAGGAGGGGCTCACAGGCAGCTTGAAGCTGCAATTGGGATACAAACTTAAAACCTTCCCAACACTGGTTTAGGCAATTGGGGTTGGGGTTAAGTGACTTGCCCAGGGTCACAGAGCTAGGAAATGAAACCAGATTTCAGCTCAGGTCCTCCTGCCAAATGTAGTGCTTTATCCACAGTGATATTTATCTGCCCTTATAATTACTTTTTGATTCATTAATTTCTAAAAAGATTCTCTCCCACCAACTACCATCACCACCATCAAACAAAATAAATCAATTCCCCAATGTGTCTCCATGGAACTACTGCTCCATCTGGACTCAAAACCCTAGAAACTTTGACTTTTCCTCTTCCCTTTTCATTCATATCCAGAAAGTCACCAAGTACTTGTTCTTGCCAAGTAAAACATTTTATATCCATCTTTGTCCCTTCCATTCCCACAACACCACTCTTACCTAGGTTCTTATCACTTAAAAGCTAGATTATTATAATGGCCTCCTGACATGTCCCTACCTTCATTTTTTCCCTGTTGCAATCCATCCTGCACAAATACTAGCTTCCTGGAGCATGGCTTTCATCATGTCACTTTATTCCTACTTCATGGAGTTGAATGTCCTGCAGCAGAAAATTTCAGAAGGATCATTGTTGTATTAAGGACTCTTATAACCTGGCTTTCTTTGTTTAAATAATTTTTATTTTTTAGAAAAGTTATCATGGTTACATGATTCATGTTCTTACTTTCCCTTCATCCCCCAACCTCCCCCCACCATAGCCAATGCGCATTCCCACTGGTTTTAACATGTGTCATCGATCAAGACTTATTTCCAAATTGTTGATACTTGCATTGGTGTGGTAGTTTCGAGTCTACATCCCCAATCATATCTGGCTTTCTTTTATATCCCCAGTGTTATATCATTGCCCCAACACAAACCTTCCACTCTAGGCAAGCTGCTTTACTTACTATTTACTTACTATCTTCAAGCAAATCTGACTTATTTGAGCCAGCTAGATTGCACACTGGTTAGTGCAGTGGGCCTAGAGCTAGGAAGACCTGAGTTCATTTCTAGCTTCAAACTTGACTAGCTGAGTGATGCTGGGTAAATCACACATAGCAAGTGGTCACATGGAAGTCAGAAGAAGCAATACAAGGGAACTCTAAAGGTCTCTCTGAAGGGTTTTGGTATCAATCTTGGTAGATGTCAGATATTGTCTCAGGACCATCCAGCAAGGCATGCCAGCATCAAAGAGGAATCTGTCCTGTATGAGCAAAGCAGAACTGCAGTAGCTCAGAAGAGTCATGAGATGTTCGAATTTAGAGACATCTCCATCTCAAACGTTCACATGGGTTCTTCATCCCTGACCCATAGTAGAGCCTTCTAAGTTTGTGTTGGTTTGAGCAGCCGCAATTGGACACACTCTACATTGACCTCAACATGGTAAAGTCATTTTGGTCTTCTTTGAGTATGAAGGAAAACAACTAACCAACCAATCAACCAGTTCAATCTCTTCACTTTACTGATTAGGAATCTGAAGCCCAGAGAAGGGGAAAGAACTTGCCCAGGGTCATGCAAGTCCTGGCAGAGTAGGTTTAACCAGCAAACCTTCTTGGCTCCAAATTTAGAGTTCATTCCTCAGTATACCCACTGTGGTTCCGGGAGTCCTGTAGTACTTCATCACTCACCTAATACTTAATCATATTCTGTCTTGTCACTGGGCTTCTCACATATTTACCTCCTTTCTCTGATGAGACAGGCAGTTCTGAAGGGCAGAGAAAATCTTTCTTACCTTCTGCAGTGCCCAGTACAGAAGAAACTCAATACAATAAATGTTTATTGGAGGCATCTTCCTAGCAACATGGAACCTACATCTGCTAAGTTGTATAGCAGATGTTGAAATTTTGATACATTTTTTAAAATACTTGTTTGCTAGGTTTTCATTGCTTATTTCATAGATTTCTTTCATCTCAAATCACTGACAGATTTTCAAAGATAATTTAATGCCTCATCAACTTACAAGTCACAATTTAACTTCAACTCAAGTCTTACTTACCAGCACTTTCTTTTTGTCCCTGGGTTTTTTTTCTCTTCCATGCATTCCTTTTTTTTTTTAAAGTCTCATTTTCAATACCATTATCTTATTCAAAAATATTGCCATGCTCTTATTTTCTTGACATCTTTTAATGTAAAAGATAATAGTCATTTATACTTCCCCAAAGAAATTTTTCTTAATCCATAGATATATGTCAACAGTTTTTTTAGAATGTGTTTTTATCTGAAGGAAAAGGCAAAACTGCTTTGATGATGTCTCAAAGATGCTTCTTCCTATCTCTCTGCTCCCTTGCGTTTTTTTGATACTTTCCATACATTGATTCAATAAACAGTCATAAGGCACCCATTCTATAGCCTCCCCTAATTGCATCTCCCTGTTGCCTTATGGTGGCCTGGGGATGACCTTGCATTCTCCAAGGGTATAGTAGCAGGACACCATACTTAGGCTGGCTTATTGTTCATTTTAGAACCAGCCTAGTTAAGTTCTTAGAGGCTCACCAATAAAAATGTGTCCACCAAGATTGTAATTATTCAGTCCTGGCAGCTCACAAAAACAATCTTTTCACACAGTGGGCTTGTGATTTGTGCCAGCTCAGAATATTTACACTGAGGAAATCACAGTCCCTCGAAGGACTAAACTAGGTATTGTGTCGACAGCAGTCAGTTCAAGGATTGAGAAGACAAAAGAAGGAAAAGACACACTCTCTCTTCTCAAATAGCTTATTATGTCATTAAAGAGAAAAGTGTTATATTCATCCGGCAACTACAGAACAAAAGCAATAATATTATATTGTAAGTGGAGTGATAGGAGGGCAGGCAGGTTGGTCCAGATTAGCTGGAAAGGGTAATTGGGCTTGGAGTGAAAAGAGATCTGGGTTTGAAGCCTTCCTCTGACACTCAAAAGCTCTCTGATCCATCTCTGAGCCTCAGTTTTCTCATCTGTAAAATACTATTAATATTTGTATAAATATTATAATTTAACTTTTTATAAATTTAGCCATGTAACCAATAAAAAAATTTCAAAGCAGATCAGGAGTAAAGGACATCATCATCAAGGAATTCTATGAATGAAAGAAGAAATGGACTGGATACAGGGAAAGGACATGGGCAGGGATGGATGGATTGTGCTTTTCATTGCTGAAGGGAGTCGATTGAATGCCTACTTATATTACCATTTCTATTACTAGAGCCAGGTACAGTACTTTAAATATATTCAAAGTCAAAAACTAAAAAGGGCCTGCCCTCAAGAAACTAATATTCTTAGGAGATAATACAGAGAGGAAGAAATGCAATCTATACACAGATGATAATGGAAAACAGAAGTATCCAGAATAACACAATCTCAGGATAAGACCTAGGGGTTACCTAACCTGTCTATTTACTTGTTCAGAATACACTTTTCTGAGAGATTGCATTTTTTTTACTCTTCTACACCGTGACCCTATTATTTTGGTCATTGCTGCTCTTTTTTCTTATTTATAAGAATGGTTTTTAAATTGTCAGATAAAGTTGTGTTTAACTACGAATAGGATAAATGTAGAAAAAATAATAAGATATTCAGATACTCTCAAAAAATACATACACTGGAAAGACCAAGTATATGAGAAAAACCTGTTGCCCAAATTTTAATATGCATTTGAATGGATACATTTTAGAGACTAGCACATAAAAACCAATGAAATATTTCCCCTGCCTTTGGTAGGCTCAAATTAAGTAGAATTTAATGTATCATGACTTGAGCAATAGTTAGATAAAATGGCTTAGAAGTACAATATTATCCTGTTTTGAAATAAGTATTTGTCCTTAACATATTTATCTTACAATGACTATATTTTCTGATTACTTATATTCTCTTAGCACTTGTAAATAAACCCTAGAAAATGTATTCTAGAGTGGGAGTAACCATAACAGACGTGATTAATTAGGAAAGATAGGTGGATACCTGAACCCAACAGATGACTACTGTGGCAGTGGCAAAAGTGGAATAGATCTGGCAGCCTCCACGCTAAAAGACCATAAGGCTTGCAATACAATATTCAGAAAGGCAAGAGAGCTGGGCCTGCAACCATGGATCAACTACCCATCAAAATTGACTATATATTTCCAGGGGAAAGTATGGGCATTCAACAAAATTGAAGAATTCCAAGTATTTGCACAGAAAAGACCAGGGCTAAATGGAAAGTTTGATATCCAACCAAAAAAATCGAGAGAAACATGAAAAGGTAAATAAGAAACAGAGGGGAAAGAAAGAAAACTTATAATTTTTAAATCTGCCTTTTTAAGGGCCTCAGTAAGATCTAATTATATGTATTCCTATGTAGAGAAATGTTATGAATAATTCTCTGTAGTGAACGCTATTCACTATTATAGTATCCACTATTATAGTAATCAGAAGAATAATTCACAGGGTGAGGGTGGAACACTACATAATCTTAGATGACATGGGGGATGGGAAAGAGGGGGTGAATAGCAGGGGACACCAAGAGAAACTTGAGTGAATAAGAAAAATAGGATATTCTATTATACACAAAGAGGGTATGGGAAGGAGAGGGGACAAATACTATTATAAGAAGGAGAAGAAGAGACCATTAAGAGATAATAATCAAACCTTTCTCTCAGTGTAATCAACCCGGAGAGGGAAGAGTAGCTATACTATCCATTGGGACATAAAACTCTTATCTAACCCTTCTGAGAAAGTCAGAAGGGATAAATCAAGGGGAGAGGGGAGGTCAAAAAAAGGGAGGGGAGAATAAGGGGGAGGGAATTCATTAGGCCATTAAAAACAAAAATGGGGGGAAATAAGGGAGGGGGTAGAAAGGGAAGTCAATCAAGGGAGGGGATAACAGATAGGGTCTTAATAGCAAACCACTGGTTTTAAAGGAAATAGTTTAAGGAGAAGGGGTAGGAATAGGGGAGGAAACAAAAATGTCAGCAAATGCACAACTGATGATTATAACTCTGAATGTGAATGGGATGAACTCGCCCATAAAACGGAAACAAATAGCAGAGTGGATTAGAAACCAAAATCCTACCATATGTTGTCTACAAGAAACACATATGAGACAGGTGGACATATACCTGTCTCATATGAACATTAAGGTTCAGGGCTTGAGCAAAATCTTTTGGGCGTCAAATGAGAAAAAGAAGGCAGGAGTGGCTATTATGATTTCTGACAAAGCCAAAGTAAAAATAGATATGATTAAAAAAGACAGGGAAGGTCATTACATCCTGATTAAAGGCAGTATAAACAATGAGGAAATAACACTGCTCAATATATATGCAACAAGTGGCATAGCATCCAAATTCATAAAGGAGAAACTGGCAGAGCTCAAGAAGGAAATAGATAGTAAAACCATACTAGTGGGAGATCTAAATATTCCTCTTTCAGATCTAAATAAATCAAACTGAAAAATAAATAAGAAGGAGGTAAGAGAGGTGAATGAAGTCCTAGAAAAATTAGATTTAATTGATATGTAGAGAAAAATAAATAGGAACAAAAAGGAATACACCTTCTTTTCAGCTGCACATGGCACATTCACAAAGATTTACCATGTTATAGGGCATAGAACCATTGCAAACAAATGCAAACGAGCAGAAATAATAAATGTAACCTTCTCAGATCATAATGCAATAAAAATAATAATTAGTAAGGGCACCTGGACAGGAAAATCAAAAACTAATTGGAAATTAAATAATATGATTCTCCAAAACCAATTTGTCAAAGAAGGAATCATAGAAACAATCAATAATTTCATTGAAGAAAATGACAATGATGAGACATCCTACCAAACTCTGTGGGATGCGGCCAAGGCAGTACTCAAGGGGAAATTTAT
>NW_025388669.1:486-2150 GCF_016433145.1 Gracilinanus agilis | reverse complement strand
CAAGGGAGAAATTAATAAAATCGAAAGTAAAAGAACTATTGAATTAATAAATGAGACTAGAAGCTGGTACTTTGAAAAAACAGATAAAATAGACAAAGTACTAGTCAATATAATAAAAAAAAGGAAAGAAGAAAATCAAATTGACAGTATCAAAGATGAAAAGGGAGACCTCACCTTTAATGAAGAGGAAATTAAGGCAATCATTAAAAACTATTTTGCCCAATTATATGGCAATAAATTTAACAATTTAGGAGATATGGATGAATATTTACAGAAATATAAGCTACCTAGATTAACAGCAGAAGAAATAGAATACCTAAATAATCCCATATCAGAAAGGGAAATTGAACAAGCCATCAAAGAACTCCCTAAGAAAAAATCACCAGGGCCTGATGGATTCACAAGTGAATTCTATCAGACATTCAAAGAGCAACTAATCCCAATACTATACAAATTATTTGATATGATAACCAAAGAAGGAGTCCTACCAAATTCCTTTTATGACACAAATATGGTACTGATTCCAAAGCCAGGGAGATCAAAAACAGAGAAAGAAAACTATAGACCAATCTCCCTAATGAACATTGATGCAAAAATCTTAAATAGAATACTAGCAAAGAGACTCCAGCAAGTAATTAAGAAGATCATCCACCATGATCAGGTGGGATTTATACCAGGAATGCAAGGTTGGTTCAACATTAGGAAAACCATCCACATAATTGACCATATCAACAGTCTAACAAACAAAAATCACATGATCATCTCAATAGATGCTGAAAAAGCCTTTGACAAAATACAGCATCCATTCCTATTGAAAACACTGAAAAGTATAGGAATAGAAGGACCTTTCCTAAAAATAATAAACAGTATATACCTAAAACCATCAACAAACATCATATGCAATGGGGATAAATTAGAAGCCTTCCCAATAAGATCAGGAGTAAAACAAGGATGCCCATTATCACCTCTATTTTTCAACATAGTACTAGAAACACTAGCAGTTGCAATTAGAGAAGAAAAAGAAATTGAAGGGATCAAAATAGGCAAGGAGGAGACTAAGCTATCACTCTTTGCAGATGATATGATGGTCTACTTAAAAAATCCTAGAGAATCAACTAAGAAGCTTGTAGAAATAATCAACAACTTTAGCAAAGTTGCAGGATACAAAATAAATGCACATAAATCATCAGGATTCCTATACATTTCCAACACACTAGAGAAGCAAGAAGTAGAAAGAGAAACACCATTTAAAATCACCCAAGGCAATATAAAATACTTAGGAATCTATCTACCAAAACAAACACAGCAATTATATGAAAACAACTACAAAACACTTTCCAAACAAATAAAACTGAATCTAAACAATTGGAAAGCCATTGATTGCTCATGGGTAGGTCGAGCTAACAAAATAAAAATGACCATTCTACCCAAATTAATTTACCTATTTAGCGCCATACCTATCAATCTACCAAAAAACTTCTTTACTGAATTAGAAAAAACTATAACAAATTTCATTTGGAATAACAAAAGATCAAGAATATCAAGGGAAATAATGAAAAAAATGTGAAGGAAGGGGGCCTAGCAGTACCAGATATTAAACTATCCTATAAAGCAGCAGTCATCAAAACAATATGATACTGGCTAAGAGACAGAGAGGAGGATCA
>NW_025388669.1:0-391 GCF_016433145.1 Gracilinanus agilis | reverse complement strand
TGGGAGAGATTAGGTCTAGATCAACATCTCACACCCTACACCAAGATAAATTAGGAATGGGTGAACAACTTGAATATAAAGAGGGAAACTATAAATAAGTCAAGTAAACACAGAATAGTATACTTGTCAGATCTGTGGGAAAGGAAAGACTTTAAAACCAAGCAAGAGTTAGAGAAAATTACAAAATGTAAATTAAATGGTTTTGATTATATTAAACTAAAAAGCTTTTGTACAAAAAAAAACAATGTAGTCAAAATCAGAAGGGAAACAACAAATTGGGAAAAAATCTTTATAACGAAAAACTCTGACAGGGGTCTAATCACTCAAATATACAAGGAGTTAAAGCAATTGTATAAAAAATCAAGCCATTCCCCAATTGATAAATGGGCAA
>NW_025388668.1:0-3407 GCF_016433145.1 Gracilinanus agilis | reverse complement strand
CTTCCTCTCCCTCTCCCTCCTCTCCCTTCTCCTCTCCTCTCCTCCCCTCTCCTCTCCTCTCCTCTCCTCCCCTTACCTCTCCTCTCTTTTCCTTTCCTAGAAGGAAGACCAGAAAGAAGGCCAGGCAAGACAACCATGAAAGTAACAGGTTTCTTAAAAAAGAAAAGTAAACCAAAGAGCACTGAAAGATTGCCTGCCCTTTGTTCCAGCCATACCATTGCTCGGTTTATAGCTCAAAGAGATCATAGATAAACACTTGTACAAAAATATTTATAGCCGCACTTTTTGTGGTGGCAAAAAACTGGAAAATGAGGGGATGTCCTTCAATGGGGAATGGCTGAACAAATTGTGGTATAGGCTGGTGATGGAATACTATTGTGCTCAAAGGAATAATAAACTGGAGGAGTTCCAGGCGAACTGGAGAGACCTCCAGGAACTGATGCAGAGTGAAAGGAGCAGAGCCAGAAGAACATTGTACACAGAGACTGATACACTGTGTTAAAATCGAATGTAATGGACTTCTGTACTAGCAGCAATGCAATGACCCAGGACAACTCTGAGGGATTTATGGTAAAGAATGCTACCCACATTCAGAGGAAGAACTACAGGAGTGGAAACACAGAAGAAAAACAACTGCTTGAACACATGGGTTGATGCAGACACGATTTGGGATGTAGACTCTTAATGAGCACCCTAGAACAATTATCAATAATATGGAAGTAGGTCTTGATCGATGACACATGAAGAAACCAGTGGAAATGCGCATCAGCTATGGGGGTGGGGTGCAGAGAGAGAGCAAGAACATGAATCATGTAACCATGGAAAATTTTTTTCTAAAAAATAAAAAAATTAAAAAAAACATAAAGCAGTAATTAAAAAATTAACAAAAATGAATTCCTCACATTCTAAAAACAGGGTGGGGGGAAGAAAAGTAAACTATGCATGTTAGAGACGTTGCAGTTTTGTTTTTGTTTATGCTTTATAAGTTTTGTTTTTTATACAATCTTCTTTTTCTGTCCCATTATGTATATGCAAATGTCCATTCCATTTTGTGTTGAAGTGCACAACCAAAATAAAATTTAAAAACTTAAAGAACTACATATGAATATTAGCTTATCTTCTCCCTCCTCCTCTTTTTGTCATCCTTGTCTCCCTTCCATCCTGACTGCTCCTTTGCTCATAGGAAGACTTGCTGCAATATTCAGACCCTTAGATGAAGTCAAACCCAGTCCTCTCCATTAGTCAAGGTAGGCATCTATCAGCCTATTAGCAAATAGTTCTGCTATTATTATTATTAATAAAATCAATGATAATTAATTATTAATATTAACCTTCAACCACAAGTTCTTTAAGACCAAGTAGGTTGTACTGTTTTGGGTAAACTCCATCACAGGCAAATGGAATACTTCAGTTCTTTGATGCATCAACTATTATCTGATGTCCTTTGCTCTATGTACCACCCCTCTGACCTTGGGGTGGTACATAGTCATGAGCAATAGAACAACTAACTGCTTCTCTAGGCCCATGTACAATTGAATTAGACCAGTGATGGGCAAACTTTTAAAAGAGGGGGCCAAAGGAAAGGAAATGCTCATCTGTCAATCTGTTTCTAAGGCAACTTTTTCGAAGTTTCATTGTATTTATCCTGCTCATTGTATTCATCAGATTAGGAATAATGTTGGCTCAGCCCTATAGATAGGGGGCTGGCATCTGGCCTGCAGGCTGTAGTTTGCCCATCAGTGAATTAGGGTATCTAGTCCAAGATGATTTGGAAATTGTCCCATTTCCTGCAAAAATTATCAAACCATCTGTGTATAATGAACAACATTTTTGAGAGGGACTTAAATGGCACAGTGTGGAAAAATGATCAGATGCCACAAGTTTGATGGGGTATCATTTAATTAATTAGTATTTATTACTAAATACCTATTATGTGCCAGGAGGCACTAAACTAAGCACTGGAGGCACAAAGAAAAAATCAAATGGTTCTTGACCTCAAAAATCTTACATTCTATGGAGAGGAAGAGATGAGAGAAAGAAACATTAATATAAACAACTACAAAATCAATACAAGATCATTCCCCCCCCCCCAAAGGGAGGCCCAAGAAGTTAGGATAGAGTCCAAGAAAGGTCTCACATAGAGTGCTTAGATTTGAAGGGAGCTAGGCATTCTGAGAAGAGAATATCTCTTCTATCTATTCTATTCTAATAACATATCTCCTTTTAGATATAACTTCAGAAAAGGAGGGATAAAAAACAATATACTATTATTGTTAAATTCATATTTATATAGCATCTACTATTTGCTAGTGACTATACTGGTGCCTTTAAAAGTGTTTTACAAATATGTCATTACAATATTTTACAAATATTATATCTAGGAGATGGGTGCTATTATTATCACCATTTTACAGATGAGGAAACTAAGGCACAGGTTAAATGACTTGTCCGGTCATACATCAGATAAGTACCTGAGGCCAAGTCTTCCTAATGCCAGGTCTGTTGTTCTATCTGCTGCACTACCTTGCTGCCTCATGTTTAAATCTGGCCTTGGACACTTACTAGTTTGTGCGATCCTGAATAAGTTATTTAACCACTGTCTGCCTCAGTTTCTTCATCAGTAAAATAAGGATAATAATAGCATTTATTTACAGGGAGGTTTTGTGAGGAGCAAGAGGTAATGTTTATAAAGCTAATATTAAAGGGCTATTCACCCCAGTTTTATGGGAGAAGAGAATAAATTATAGCTACTATTCTTAATATAGTATTTTTAGTATATGCCTTTGATTTGAGCTGATTGTGTCTGGACTGACTGTTAAGAGGCTAGCTATGGGCGCTCTTGGGCTATAGTTTGGGGAGTGTAAACCTCTTCCCCAGGTACTCTTGAATCTGAGCTATCCTCTGTGAGCCATCCTATATGGTACCCAACCCACCCTTTTGGTCCTTAACAGACATTTTATACAACATATCTGGCATCAGGAAAACTTGACGAAAATGATATCCTTCCCGTCTGATTTTATGTCATCATATGAATAGTATATATTCTTCCTTCATTTGTATTTTTCTGTGTAAATTCTAGGCTGACCCCAAGAAGATCATGAAATGAAAAAAAAAAAAAAGAACAACTCAACAAGCTGGAAATTTCTCATTTAATTAAGAGATTATCTGAAAAACTTAAATTTCAGTTTCTAAACCATTTGCTGGTAGCAAATTATGTCTTTAGAAGGCAAGTAAATTTTTTTTATAAGCATACAGTTGCTTTTTATTGTTTTCTTTTTTCTTTTTTTCAATTATATGTAGAAACAATTTTTTACGTTTTCTAACATTTTGCAATTGCAAGTAAACTATTTTAAGCTGCTAGAATATTGTTAAACATTTAGATATTAGATTTTTATATAATATATGTA
>NW_025388667.1:0-2994 GCF_016433145.1 Gracilinanus agilis | reverse complement strand
CCTTCCTTCCTTCCTTCCTTCCTTCCTTCCTTCCTTCCTTCCTTCCTTCCTTCCTTCCTTCCTTCCTTCTCTTTTTCCCGATAAGAAAACTGAGACCCAATGAATTTAGGTGGCGTGCCAAGGGTGGCATAGTTAGTGAGCATCTGAAGCAGGATTCAAATCTCAGCCTTCCTGACTCCAGGTCTGGTCCTTAATCCATTATATTTTGAGCCCTTTTTATCTGTCTTCACATAATATTTTTTTCCTTGCGTTATAAGAACCAGTAAGCCTCTTTGTTTAGAGGTTGTTATTCAGCATATTTATTAGTAGTGGTTTTAATTCAGCCTCTGGCTTTGTATACTGAATGTAGCAATATGCAAAACAAGTTCCTTCCCTGTGTTCCATTTTGACCTGGCTCTGTCAAGTGGCAACGGAGGCATAGGCAAATATAGGAAAATCTCACTCAATCTGAGATGCTGCTCATTCAGAATTTCAACTGATAACAAAACTTTCTTCTTCATGCAAATTAGTTGTGTAAACACATTTGGTAGGTGAGTATTTAAAATACTTAAAAGAACACAGCTTATCAGACATTCTGAAGCACTTGAGAAATGGCCATTTGTGTACAAGCAATTGTTAAGGTTAATTAAAAATGTCTTGTGTGTTTCTTAAAACTGGTTCCCCTCCTCCTCCCACCTCACCATTCTCCATTTGGCAACACTGAATAGATAAATGAATTAATTGGAGCTAGATTGTCTTCTATAAGTTAGGGTATACACTTAAATAGTAAAAATGTGTTTTTACAAATTTCCCAATAGATTTTAAAAAGTTCATTCAGTGTGATCTTCATTCACATATCCTTTCTTCCTAACTAGTCTCAGTGTGATTTTACTACAGTGTTCAATCATCTGAATGTTAGAATATGGTGTCATTAGAAGTACAAAGTGTCATAGATGTTCAGGGGAAGGAGTAACCCTTTAAAAATGAAAAATAGGGGCAGCTGGGTAGCTCAGTGGATTGAGAGCCAAACCTAGAGATGAAAGGACCTAGATTCAAATCTGGCCTCAGACACTTCCTAGCTGTGTGGGCAAGTCACTTAACCCCCAGTGCCTACTCCTTACCACTCTTCTGCTTTGGAACCAATACATAGTACTGATTCTAAGTTGGAAAGTAATGGTTTTAAAAAATGAAAAATAAAAAAGATCTCTCCTATGATGACTGGAATTAAAAGCATTGGATTTAACTTAATTTCTGTTGAAAATGAGGTTTCTATTTATGTCTGAAAGGGATCACTAAAGTGAACTTGAACACTTCTCTTTATTAGACAGATCTATCAATAATCATTGATTAAGTACCTACTGTGTGTTGGACTCTGTCCAAAGGGCTTGGAAACTATAGTTCTTGGAACCGAATTGTCTTCACTGGCTTTATTTAAAAATTTTAAACCCTCATCTTCCCAGTTATCTTATCGTCTTAAAATCAATAGTGTGTGTTAGTTCTAAGGTAGAAGATAGGTAAGGGCTAGGCCGGTGTTGGGAGCCAGCACGGGATGGAGCTGGGGAGCTGCTCCATTCCCCGTCTTCCCAGCTCTGCACCACCCCCCCCAACCCCGACATTTTTTTGCATGCCCGGTTCTTCTGTCCAGCTGCCCAAAGCGAGCACTTCCTAAGCTCTTTGCGGATAATGTGGAGGGGCTCACAGCCAGCTTGAAATTGCAGTCTGGGCACGCAAACTTGAAAACCTTCGCTAACGCTGGGCTAGGCAATTGGGATTAAATGACTTGCCCAGGTTATCCCAGCTAGGAAGTGTCTTAGACCAGATTTAAACCCAAGATCTCCCAACTACTGGCCTGGCTCACCATCCACTGAGTCCCCTTGCTGCCTCCTTTCACTGTTTTTAGATAAATTACTATGCCCCTGAGGCTCAAGTCTCTAGCCAGGAATAACTATTCCCCAGTTAAACAATGGTGTACGGAGTTATCCAGAGTAGCCTAATGAGAAAGCGAGGTGTGAAAGGTTTCACAATTAGGGAGTGGGGTGGGGGGCGGTAGGAGACTTTGCTTTACAAATGAGATGTATTGACCGCGTTTGCCGGGGAGTCGCAGTTTCAAGTAGAAGGGCAGTTGGATGGATTCATTTGCTTGAGAAAGAAAGGACGGAAATAAATGTTAGTGATTAGTTACTGGTTTTTAAAGATTCTGTCCAGGGACTGTGTTTGGAAAGAGAAAAAATAGCCTTAAGGAAGTTGGCTCTCGGCTCCATTGCTCTCCTTTTCCCCTTTCACTTTGCCGTGGCGCGTGCGTATTGGGGGCAGGGGCCGGGGAAGGAAGTGTCCTTGCGCTGAGCACCTGCTGCGTGGTCAGAGTTTTCCAGGAATTTCAGGACACGGGAAGGAATTTTCCCCCAGCTGTGTTGTATGTTTCATATTGCTGTTGAACGCTCTGAAGTTGCTTACCCAGCATAAGTTAGTGAAGGCAGGAAGGGGGAGGGATGGAAGGAACAGTGGGAACTCCTTTCTTCATCTTGATCTGGAGAAATCGCTGTCTCAGTGCCCAGCTGGGGTATGATAGGAACAATTCAGTTTGAGGGAAACGACCCCTTTCACCCAGCAGCAGCAGCAGCAGTAAGCTAGCACATGTGGGAGCACCCATACAGAGATACTGCCGTTGGATCTCTTGGAATTATATCCATTTCCATTTGAAAACATGGGAATAACTGATAAGTGGAAATAAATGTTGTAGGCTTCGTATCTACATCAAATGTCTTCTCTAAGACAGGATTGGGAGGGAGGGAGGAGGGAAGAAGACAACTCGGAACTCACAATGCAATAAAAAATGAATTAAAAAATAAAGAAAGGTGGGAATATTTTATTTCACCCCCCCTTTATTTTATTTCAATAAGAAATGTCCACATAAGTTTTTCAAAGTTAGATGAATCTTGTTGTCTCCTTCCCCTCTTCCCTCCCCACTCCCAGAGATGACAAGCACTTCCACTGGAATATATATATATATATATA
>NW_025388666.1:0-3351 GCF_016433145.1 Gracilinanus agilis | reverse complement strand
TATATATATATATTTAGTTTGTAAATGTTTAAATTAATATATATATATATATTTAGTCTGTAAATGTTTAAATTAATTTCTTAGAAACTTTTTTTCATGATTACATGATTCATGTTCTTCTCTCCCTTCCCCCTTCTTCACCCCATGGTAGCTGATGCATATTTCCACTGAGTTTTACATCTGCCACTGGTCAAGACCTATTTCCATATTATTAATATTTACACTGGGGTGGTTGTTTAGAGTCTATATCTCAAATCATATCTCCATCAATCCACATGTTCAAGCAGTTGTTTTTCTTCTTGGTTTCTACTTCCATAGTTTTTTCCTCTGACTGTGGATAGCATTCTTTCTCATAAGTCCCTCAGAGTTGTCCTGGATCATTGCATTGCTGCTAGAAAAGAAGTTTATTACATTCAATTTTTACCATAGTGTATCAGTCTCTGTGTATAATGTTCTCGTGGTTCTACTCTTTTCACTCTGCATCTTTCCAGTTCACATGTAATTTCTCCAGTTCATTATTCCTTTCAGCACAATAGTATTTCATCTCCAGCAGATACCACAGTTTGTTCATCCATTCCCCAATTGAAGGGCACCCTCTCATTTTCCAATTTTTTGCCACCACAAAGAATGTGGCTATAAATATCTTTGTACATGTCTTTTTCCTTATGATCTCTTTGGGGTGTAAACCCAGCAGTGGTATGGCTGGATCAAAAAGTAGACAGTCTTTTAGAGCCCTTTGGATATATATTAACCATATATTATCATTAAAGTTTGCATAAATTTAATGAAAACATTTGAGAATAGAATTCAGTTAAGTTGCATGTAAACTATTTATAATTCATTCTAAGAAATGGAAATTATCTTTAACTTAGTCATTCTTACATAAATCAAAGGTGTTAAACTTTATTTTTGAGTTCTAGGTGATTTCACTGAATGTCTACAATATTTGGAAGTTTTTTCCCCCTTTTCTTTTCCTCCTTTGGCTTCCTCCACACATTTCCATTCTCTGTAAAGTAAGGAATCTTGAAAGAAGCTTTTCCTGATACCCCTTAATATTAGAGCCTTCCATTTTATTTTATTTTCAATTTTATGTACACATACACATTATCAAACAACACACATTCATATACATTTAAATTTATATTAATAAACATGTATTTATTTTTTCTAACTATTCATATTTCTATATATATTTTTATTTCTTTTCTTTGCAGTTAGACTGTGGACTCTTTCAGGAAAGGGGCTATCATTCCTTTTTTACCTGTGTATAATTCTCAACATAGTAACAGGTACATAATTGGTACTTGATGATTTGACTCAGTTCACCTAGAAGAAAAATGAAGTCTAGCTAGCACAGCTACTCACCACATATAGTTCACCAATACATCCCACAGCAAATACATGAGGCACCACCTACTTTCTCCTAACTGATTCAGAGAATATATTTTCATACAATTTTTCAACAGAAAAACAACATATTGGAGATGTCTCAAAACTATCATTTCTCATCATAGAATAGACTTAGGAAGATTCAGAATATCTAAGGTCTAGAACAAGAAAACATGGAGCTCAGAACAAGACAATAAAGCAAGTCAGTTTCACTGAGAGAAAATACACTCAAAATCGTAAAGATAGTCAGGGAGCATGATGCAAATACACCACCTGAACACCTACATTAAATTAAATTAAATCTGCCAACCTAGATAGAAAAAGACACCTTCTTTTAAACCAGTAAATTGTGGCTGTTTTTAAAATAATTCTTACCTAAGTCTAGGATCATTCCTTGCAAAAAGAGAATGAGGAGCCTGAATCTGGGGTACTGGAGAGAAAGGAAGGCTCCTGGACAATGAAAGTAGTTCTTATTTAAACTCATCAAAGATGGGGAAAATAAAGGCTATGAACCATTACCATGGACTTCACTCAAACAATATGGCTACTTCGAAGTATTATTTAACTGATCATAGAGGGTACTCTGTCTTTATACTCCCATGAAGAGAAAATATAATTTCTAAGAATTAAGTAGATCATTTTTAAATTTAAATTTTTAGGAGGTTTTCTCTCATCCCATAAATAGGCAAGTGACTTTTCATTTAAGTTTACATGGCAATTTGCTTTGTACTTTATAATGTATTCATCATGTAACATGGTACAGTTATAGAGAATCCAGAACAAGACCAAGGCCTACATAATTATCTGTTTTCATATATGATCCAATTAATAACTTGTGTATTCTAGTAGGTCAGGGACTGCATATTATTTAATTTTGCATTTCTACTATTGACTATTCACAAATCCATATCCTTCTTCAGGCAGTACACTGGATTTTCTCTACTATGACACAACTACTTAACCTGAAGGTTGGCTTTAGCCTTAGAATTTATACATTGAAAGTATACTCTGCTTTATTCCTGGAGCCTCTTTCTCTAACTTAATGTCTCCTTCCAGAAATCTCTATTCAATAAGGGTGCCTGCACTGGCCATATCTAAATCCTCTTCAGACTTCTCTTCTACTGGACCTGTTAATTTTGCCTCATTTCCACCTTCCTTTCCACCTTCAGATTTTTTTAATGTATTGTGTACTGCTATTACAGGTAAATTTCTTGAGGTCAGATACTGCCTTTTTTTTTCTACTTGTATTTGTATTTCCGGAGATTAGCACAGTGCTTAGAATATAACAGTTCTTAATAAATACTTGTTGACTGTTTGATGAAAAAGGTACTTAATAGATGTTTAGTAAATGAATTAATTGATGAAAGATAGTTTTTGATAAATATTAATGCAATTTCACATATGAATCAAGCTCCCCTTGAGGCACTTCCTCTATGAATGCAAATCTATACCTTCTCTCTAATTCATAGTATCAAAGATTCAATAAAATTACTGAGAATTTAAATACCTGTCCTAATCAAAGGGCCAATATGTGTTGAGTTCACCTTGAACCCATAGATTTCTGCCTAAACCAAACTAAAATTTTATATCCTGTCTTAAAGGAATGAATAAATGAATGACTAAGTAGAACAAAATAATTAGATGGTTTGTGGACTTAATTTTCATGAGAGTTTATTAGTTTGTGATAAACCAAATAGTCCAGTAGTTTGGAATGCTGAATTTCTGTGGCATAAAAACAGATTACTAACAAAACTTCAGAGACTTTTAAAATCTGCTGCCTCTTATTTAGAGAAAAAAAAGAAAATGGAATTTGATGAATTTAGTAAATTCTCCAAAGCTAATAAAGGGCAAAATATATGAAGGGCTGGAAGTATATAGAGTAGAACAATGTATAATGTTTACATGTATACATATAAAAATATATATGCTTACAAACATGCATGTATGCACATATATATATAT
>NW_025388665.1:0-6936 GCF_016433145.1 Gracilinanus agilis | reverse complement strand
GTCGGGGCACCGGGGGGGGGGCTCTTGGGGCCTCCTCCTCTGCTCAGCCCCCACCAAAGCAGAGGACCCGCAGGGGCCCAAATGTTCTGAGGCAGCTCCGAGGGGGGGCCAAGAAGAGAAGGCTCAAGAAGCCCAGGAGGGGCCAAGGAGCCTCTGCCTAGGCAGGAGAGGGTCAAGTGAAAAAGATCCGGGGGTCTTAGTGGCCAACATGGTGCAGCTGCTAAAAGCCCCCCAGCAGTAGCAGGGCCACAGGCTGCCTTAAGAGAAAATGATGTGGCCCCCGTTCAAATCCTGCCTCTGACTAACAGGGAACTTTGAGCAAAGCTTCCTGGGCCTCCATTTCCCCCCTGTGTTAAGTGAAGAGTCAGCCCAGATGGCTTTCTTAGGTCCCTCAGATGCCCCGTTGGGTTAGATGTCCCCCAGTGTGCCCAGGGCTCTGGCCTTGCACTGGGGGGCTCTGGCCTGGCACCTGGTGTCAAGAACAGTATTGATGAGGCCCCGCGCCCAGGGCAGGAAACGAGGCTCAGGGAGGGAAGAGATGGTCATTGTCCAGGAGCCAGAAGGCCTCTATTGGGGGGAGGATTGCCACAACAGGGAGTGAGTCCCCTGTCCCTTGAGGTGTTCTAGAGTAGGGTGCAGGAGGGATTCTTGGCACAGGGCCAGGCTGAGGGAGCCCCCCCCCCCCCGAGAGAGAGAGAGAGAGAGAGAGAGAGAGAGAGAGAGAGAGAGAAGGTGGGGCCTCTGGCCCCCCACCGTGCCCCCTCCCAGAACCGAGATGCCCTGAAAGCTAGAAAGAAGCCTGGCTCTCAGGATCCTTGCGGTGCCCCCCTGGGCACGTCTCTCTGCAGCCCTGGCCTGGGTCCGCTCTGACCCTGGGATCCTCAGTGGCCGCTTTTCTCCCGGCAGAGGCTGACGAGTGCACCCACAACAATGGCGGCTGCTCGCACATCTGCAAGGACCTGAAGCTTGGCTACGCCTGTGAGTGCCCACCAGGCTACGAGCTGCTGGACAAGAAGACATGTGGAGGTGAGGCTGCAGCGCCTGCCGCGGGTGGGGCAGGGAGGCTGGGGCCCAGCTCCAGCCACCATCATTGCAGAGTTTCTTCGGACACTGGGCCTCCCCTGGGCGTCCCTCAGGGGTTCTGGGCCCACTTTACAGATGAGGTCACTGAGGCTCACCCAACCTTGGCACTGGTTCTGAGGCCTGAATGTCCCCCACAGACATAAACGAGTGCGACAACCCCGATGCCTGCAGCCAGATCTGCATCAACTACAAGGGCTACTTCAAGTGCGAGTGCCACGCGGGCTACGAGATGGACACGCTGTCCAAGAACTGCAAGGCTGTGGGTAAGGGCAGCACTGGAGGGCCTCCTGAAGGAGGAGGCCTGCAGAGAGCCCACCAGGAGGGGCTGCAGGGGAGGGGCGGGGGGCCCAAAGAGCCTGAGCCTCCCCCTCCCACACACAGGCACGAGCCCCTCCCTGATCTTCACCAACCGACACGAGGTGCGCAGGATCAACCTGGGCAAGCGGGACTACGCACCGCTCATCCCCATGCTCAAGAACGTTGTGGCCCTGGACGTGGACGTGGCGGCCAACCGCGTCTACTGGTGCGACCTGTTCTACCGCAAGATCTACAGGTGAGCCCAGAATTAGAAACAGGCCCAGGCAGGGGCAGCAGAGGAGCCCATTGCCCAGCTGTGTCTCTGGGGAGCCCCCCTCTCTCTGCCATCCTGGACACTGCCAGGGAGCCCCTGGGCATCACTCACACACAAGCCTGACAGGGCCGCTCCCTGTGGTCTCAGGCCCCTGGCACAGTGCCTGGCACCCTGGAGACAGCAGGAGGGTCTGGGGTCAGAGGGGGCGCCGGGCCTCTAGAAGATGGCAGAGGTGGAACCAAGGCCTGGGACCTGGCTGCTGGATATGGCGGCAGGTGGGGAACCCAGAGTCCTGAGTTCGAGTCCCAGCACATTGCCCCCCTGTGGGCCAGCTCCTTGGCCACAAGGTTAGACCAGGGGCCTCTGAGGACCCCCGCAGTGCTGAGCCTTTGAGGGCCCCCCTAGCACTGAGCCTTTTAGGGGCCCTCTCCCCCAATGGTGAGCCCTTGAGGCTCCCCTCTCCCCCAGTGCTGGGCCTCTGAGGTGCCTCCCCCCTCCCCTGCCCCTGCACAGCCTACAGCCAGCCTCAGCCCTGGCTTGGCCCCATTCTTAGTTCTTAGTAATATGTCCTTCCTGGCTCTCACTAGTGGCTCTCCTGCCACCTGGTGGCCACAGCAGGCAGTGCAGAGGGTCACATGTGGAGATGCAGTGAGGCCCCGGGGCCCATGGGGAGGGGAAGGGGTTTCCCAGGGCCACTGAGAACCCTAAGGGCGGGCGAGGGGCTGTAGGAGGCCACGCTGGGACGGGAGGCCCCTCTGGGCACTCCCAAGGCCCCCATCCCGGCTGAAATGGGCCTGATCTGGGCTGACGCACGCCAGACCCATTGGTCATTGAATGGACATTGGCAGAGCGGGGGTGGGGTGGTGGTGGTGGGTGGGAGGTTACCCGTGAGCCACTGGGTGGCTCAGTGGTGAAGAGCCAGGCCTGCAGACAGGAGGTCCCGAGTTCAAATCTGGCCTCAGATACATCCTCCCCGGGCAAGTCTCTCCCCTGCTCTTGTGCCCGGAGCAAGGAGGCAGGCGTGGGGCTTGCGAGCCTGTGTCAGGAGGAGTCAGCCGGGAAGGAACATTTATTAAGCACCCGCTGTGTGCCTGCCCGCTCTCCTTGGGCCCATTTTATAGCTTGGGATGTCATAGGCCCAGAAGCTTCTCAGCCAACCCTCCCGTTTTAGAGGCTTCTATGGAGGCCCAGAGAGGAGAAGCAACGAGCCTGCTTTGCGCCTGCGGTGTCTGAGACAGAATGCCAGGCCAGGCTCAGGGAAGGTCATCTAGAAAACAAAACGATCCACTTTTGCCATGAGGCTACTTGAAGGTGTGGAAGGAGGCCTGCGTTGGGGGGAGACGACAGAATTCTGGCACTGCCTCATGCCGCTCTCCTGAGCCTCAGTTTCCTCACTTTTAAAATGGGAGGGTTGGACTGGATGGCCTCTGAGTATCTTCCTAGCTTGGCTCTGGGGTCCTCGGGCCCAAGGGGTCAAGACAGACTTCCTGTAGGAGGCGGCATGTGCGTCAGGGATGACAAAAGAACATGCCAGGCCTGGGCCCAGCCTAGACAGAGGCACGGTGCGCCATACCCAGGATGTATCACCTTGCGTAGGGGAGCCCCAGGCCTGCCTTCCTGGCTGCCCGGCCCTCATCTCCCTCTCTGGTCCCTGCAGCGCATCCATCGACAAGGCCAGTGACCGGGCCGAGCAGGTGGTCCTCATCGACAGCCAGCTGCACTCCCCCGAGGGCCTGGCCGTGGACTGGGTGCACAGACACCTCTACTGGACTGACTCGGGCAACAAGACCATCTCCGTGGCCACTGTGGACGGTGGCCGGAGGAAGACCCTCTTCAGCCACGACCTGAGCGAGCCTCGGGCTATTGCTGTGGACCCCCTCCATGGGTGAGTCCCAGCTTGGGGCTCCTGGGGGCTCAACTGGCCCTCGAGTCACAGAACAGGACCTGCTGTAGAATAGAAACACCTAATTTTGTGTCCAAAGACCTGGGTTCCAATGCTGCCTCTGTTCCCCATCTGTGCCCTGGAGCCCACCATCTCCCGCCTCGGAGCCTCCGTTTCTTCCTCTGTTGGGGACGTGTGGCTGCCGTTCAGGGGAGCTTCGGGCTGGCCCTCTGGGTCTGGGAGTTAACCTGATAGAAACAATAGCTGGATGGAGGGCTGCAGGACGGCTTTTCTGGCAGTGGAGGGTGGCTTCCTGGTCCCCTGGTAGCCCTCGTGCACTCAGCACTTCTTTAGACCTCAGGACCCCTCACCCTGCCAGTGACCAGCTCTGGGCAGCTCCCCACAGGGTCTCGTGGCCTCATATTTCAGAGTACGGACAATCCTCAGCCCAGTGGAGGTTGGAAGGGCTCCATTAAGAGCTCTGGAGTCAAGGAGCTCCTCCTCAGTGGCTGTGGGACCTTTGGGAAATGGCGGGGACTCCACTTTCTCATCTGTAAAATGAAACCTTTGGACTAGAAGTCTCTGAGGTCCCTCCCAGATAATGTTTTCTTCTGCATTCCCCAATATTTTATAGAATCGTTTTTGGAAAATATTTGATTGTTTTGTTTTCTAGATGATCAGATTGTCTCTCACATGCTCCTTGATTTCACCAAACATTAGGTATGGAAGGGACTGTAGAGATCAGCTATTCCTGCTTCCTCATTACAAACTGAGTCCCAGAAGAAGTGACTCGCCAAGGGTCACACAGTCTAGGAGTGGCAGGTCTCCCCACCCCCAGTCTAGGGCCTTATCATGGGGTCATTCTGGCTGCGCTGCCACCCTCTCGCTTCTCTGCCCTCTCAGCGCTGGTGTGTGGGTCCATTTGGGAAAGCTGTAGAGGCGATGTTTATGAATAGAGATGACAGGGAGACAAGTTTTACCTCCTTCCATGGAAGAACTTCCTGATGGCCATAGCTGTCCATGGATGCCATCAGGAATGGTGTGAGATTATCTGACAGATGGAGGTTAAACTAAATCCCTCCATCCCAAGAATCTCTCAGTCTTCGACTCTGTGTAGTGTAAGTGCAGCCCCCTGAGTTCCCCTGCCCTCCAATGCCCTGAGGTAACCCTTACAGAGCGCCCAGCCCAGCTCCTGGTCCAGGGAGACATTTAGAAATGCTTGTTCTCTTCCCTTTTCGTTTAAGTGTTCATCTGCATTGTGTTAAATGCTGTCATGCTTCTCTCTTGGCCCCTCCAGGTTTATGTACTGGTCTGACTGGGGAGACCAGGCCAAGATTGAAAAATCGGGCCTGAATGGAGTGGACCGACAGGTGTTAGTTCTGGACAACATAGAGTGGCCCAATGGCATCACCCTGGGTGAGTCTAGAGACAGCCTTGGCACACTCTTTGCCATCACAAGTTCAGGGAAGCATCTATTAAGTACTTCATCCTCTCCTTTGCAGCAGGCCACTGTCTTTTCTGGAAGTGTCCACTCTAACACACACAAATATACGCAGTAGATCGTGGAACAACCTAATAACAACATGATGCCATGACAGAAATGGACTTTAAAAAGATATAAACACAGATACACCCAGTAGATTGTGGAACAACCTAATAGAAACATGATGCCATGACAGGAATGAACTAAAAAAGATACAGACACAAACTTAGAAATAGACATGGACATAGACATATTTATCAGTGCTTAAAAGATCCATCATTTCATCATTAGGAGGCAACATAGTACAGTGCCAGATTTGAGGGTCAAAGAATCTGAGTTCAAATCCTCATTCTTGTGTCACTTGTCAAGTGGCATTCCTTCCCTGGATCCTACTTTTCTTATTTGAGAAATAAATTGGAAGTATGATGAATTTAAGTCTAGGCTCAATAGCTGTGTGACATTGGGCAAGTTGCTTGTCCTCTCTGGATCCCTGTTTCCTCTTTTGAAAAATGAAGGAGTTGAAAGGGATGTCTTTAAGGCCCCTTTGCAGTTCTTCCAGTCTGTGCTTCTGTAGGCCCAAACCAGACAACCCAGGAAGACTTCCTGGGAGAGGTGCTAGTGAAGCTTTAATAGTGCCTGTTAATTTATCCCATATTAGAGAATTAGATAGTTAAAATGGTCTACTAAGATCTCCTTGGACCCAGGGGCAGATCCCCAACAGAACACTGGTCATTCAGCTTGAGTTCAAAGCTTTGATTCACGTCTTTGCCTTCTGTGGTACTGACAGCAAAGAACCATTTCTTAGTGTGTGGAGCTCAATAGGAAAAACACTGGCAGATGGCATAGAGATTGTACTGAATGGCCAGGCCTCAAAAAACATGACCCTGATCTAGCTTCAGGACTGTGTGTAAGGGCTCAGGTCCAACTTTGGGAACCATAGGATGTGAGGTGTGTCTTGTCTTCTCAAATCATGGACCTCAATCCTTGCCTGGAAGAAAGACTAAGGGGGTCTGTTGGCTGCTTGGTTCAAGAGGAAAAATCAGTCGAACATTTATTAGTGCCTACTTTGTGCCAGGCAAGAGGCAGCTTAGCTAGTGGATGGATTGCTGGCCTCAAAGTCAGGAAGTCCTGAGTTTGAGTCCTGCCCTAAACATATTTTGGCTGAGGCACTCTGGGCAAATTCCTGAACTTTGCAGGACTCCCAAACCATCTAAAATGATAAGTTATAGAAAGAGAGCCATATTGGTAGAGGCAGTTTGTTCCCCAATAATTCCCTATGCCAGTAAATCACAGGTTCAATACTTATCTTCTCTCCTATGTGTCTAGGCATTGTGCTAGGCCCTGGAGATACCAAGACACAAATTCAAGAGCCCTTCCCTTAAGGAGCTTATACTCTACCTAGAGGAGACGCCATTTACATTTGTGTGTGCACAAAATAAATATAAGGAATTATATCAGGCTCCAGCAGCCAGAGTCAGAGTAAGCCAGGATTGTCAGGAACTCCCATTGGGCACATTTCCCTGCCTGTGGGGATGGAGGGAGACAAGACAATATAGGGGGTAAGTGGGGCTGCAGGCAGGAGCTCAGGTGCACTGAGATGGGGTAGGAACAGCAAGGGAGGGATGCAGGGTTATGGAGGGAACTTTGGAACCGGAGGGCCAGGGGCACCCTGCTTGTGCAGGCTTTATTATATTTATTTACTATGTGACCCAAGTATGTATTCCACTGAATGAACCCAGGCCCCCAGCCATGCTCATAGATACCCATTTCCTTGACTTTCTCGTCCATTTCTGTCATCCAAGGCTGGGGCCTACCAGTGGAGCTCAGATCACCATCATTCCCCACACCCCAGGCCTATCGGAGCCAGCACACAGGAAAGGCAATGTCTGGGGGGGGGGGAGGCTGGCCCCCCTAACC
>NW_025388664.1:0-4386 GCF_016433145.1 Gracilinanus agilis | reverse complement strand
GGAAGAAAGAAAGAAAGGAAATTTCTCCCTTGAAGGAGAATCATACAGATTCTGTAATCATACAGAAGGGGTACATGAAACAAAAGAATACACATAGTGGTAATAAATGATTAGTCATAAATATAATTTGTAATATAAAACAAAGTGCCATTGGTGCTTAAGCAAGGCTCCCATTTAGATGAAGGAACTATAAAATATATTATTTAAAAAGTGATATTTAAGATAGAAATGTAAACATAGATAGTATTACGGCAAGAAAAGGTGACAGGAAGAAGAGGAGGCATTCCAACTGGAAATAATTGGCATGAACAAAGACACAGAAAGGAAAAAAAAAGATCTGTGAGCCTTCACAAAACAGTGTTTGTTAGATCTTACCTTTTTTAGAGTATATATAAGAGAAATGAGGATACTTGAAAGCAAGGAAGATTATGAAGGGTCATCAATGCAGGACTGAAGAGTTTGAATTTAATTGTACACGTAATAGAGAATCAGAGGTTTTTAAACAAGAGGAAGACAAAAATCATTTCATGAAGGTCAAGTTTAGTTTGCATATTAATAGCAATTAAATCATTAAAAAATTTATCCAGAAGAAATAATTTGAAATGAGCTCTTGAGTTTTGTGAATTATTTCTCACAATTACTCTATTATTCAGACATTCAATCAGATGAAAAGTTAATGCTCAGTAATTGATCTATATTTTCATTTATATAATGTTATATACTTAATAACACTTAATTTTTATATATAAAACCTCCAATAAAATCCTTTTTGTTAAAAAGGAAACCAGAAGACATTAACAATTTGCAGCCAAATTGAATGATGAAGCAAAATTTCTTCTCTACAATCTCTATTACCGCTATATGGAGATAAGTAAAGACAGACAATGAAATTATAGTTTGTTTCATTTTAAGTCTTAAGACAAAAAAAAAAAGCTCTATGGGACACTTGATCATTTCACCTAACAGTAAACATGATAAGAATAAGCCAAATTACTACTCTAAAAATAAGTATAGATTGGGGCAGCTGGGTAGCTCAGTGGAGTGAGAGTCAGGCCTAGAGACAGGAGGTCCTAGGTTCAAACCCGGCCTCAGCCACTTCCCAGCTGTGTGACCCTGGGCAAGTCACTTGACCCCCATTGCCCACCCTTACCAATCTTCCACCTATGAGACAATACACCGAAGTACAAGGGTTTAAAAAAAATAAGTATAGATTATGTGCCAACATCTATTTCAAAGAATGAAAAAGTAAAGAAATTCTATGAAGACCTTCAAATGATACTCCAACTGTAATCAACATTTAACTTGATACTATAATGCAAAGGCAGACATGACAAAACATGCATATTTGAATAAATAGTTTAGTATAGGAAGGGAAAGAGGCCAAAAGTTTTTAAATTATTCAGAAATATATAGTAGCATAGTCTATTATATTTTACCATTCCACAATGTTTCAGTTACTGTGTATAATGTTCTTTGATTATATGAAACTGAAAAAGTTAGTCCACAAATAAAATTAATGAAAGTAAGGCAAAAAGGGAAGTGGCAAAAGTGACTAAATGGGGAACAATTTTGCATCAAATATCTCTTTAGAATTTTGTATCCAAAATATATAAACAATTACCAAATATGTACTTAAAATTAATTGCCATTACCCAATAGACAAGTGATCAAGCAAACTAACAAAAAATAACAAGCAAAAAAGAATTACAGAATATCTTTATAATTTGGCTAGATGTACTTGTCTTTCCCCCTTTCTTTGTAGCTCCAATGATAACACATTTTTAACAAAGAGTAGGTACTTAATAAAGGCTTGTTGATCTGAAGATTTGACTTGCCGAGAGTTGGCAGTAACCAGAAGAACTGAAATTCAATTTCAAGATCTCTAGTTCTAAAGCCAGATCTCTCTATTTTATAATGCTTTCTATTGCTTCTATATATTTTTTAACCTTTATCTTCAACAGAAATGTAAAGGCATAGGAAATAAGGGTTAAGGGACTTGCCCAACATCACAAAGCGTGGAAGTATCTTAGGTCTCATTTGAACCCAGATGTTTCTTAACTCTAGGCCTCCAGTTATCTACTGTACTCCTTAGTTGTCCCTTCACATATAGCACTGTACAAATTACACTGAACCCTAGAACTATCTAAATATTTAGAAATGTCTAAAAAAATAGTAATTTAAAAAATGTGTTTAACCATTAGCAGTAGGAAAATAAATTAAATGAAAAAACATACATTACCCAGATGACATTCATATATATGGATAGCCATCAAGATAGATGATAGAGAGATAGATAGCATAGACCAATGATAGACAAATTAGGTATGTAACAAATCTATGGACTTATGCTTCCAGAGAAAGATCAGCTACATAGCTCCTCTCAGGGCTTTAGGTTCATTCTTCAGGGGCAGTGGAGTGGCTTTCCCTAATACTATAAACTCAAACACCCATTTTGTCATTTAACTAATTAAGATTAGCTTTTTCAGCAAGTGGGTATATATTCTCCCTTTTATCACCTTGGCCCCTAGGGATAGATCTTAAACATAACACAATTTCTATATAACATTATTTTTTAATAAATCCAGCATGGTTATAGAAGAAATGAGTCTGCATCTTTGTTCCTGTTGGACTGTGGCAGGCAGGTCACTCAGTGTTATGCTCTTTGCCATCTGCTTTCCAGCATATGGCATCATGGATTCCAGACCTCATATTTCTGGTAGCTCACTTTACCTTTCAAACCTCACAAGATGCAGCTATCCCCATTCTCTTTCAATTTAAACAGTGAAAAAACAAACAGATAGGCAAAGAACAGAGTTCTATATTCAAAGATCTTCAGTCTCAGTTGAGAAAGATCTGTCTTCATCATTGTTTTCCTCATCCAAATAGCAGTTCGACTTGTTAGTGCATTTGGAATGCACACCAGTCCCATCTATGAAGTAAATCAACAATCTACTACATGTTTAGTAGGCCAAAATCAATTAACAGAACTTTGTGCATACTCTACATGGGGGAGTTGCTAATTTTCACTACATTGAATTAAGCCTTTCCTGAAGTAGTTGCTCTTGCCTATTTCATACCATGCTTGTATATAAGTCATTCTTACAGATAGCGAGTTAGATAAAGGTAGGCAAAGAGAGAGAGAGAAAGAGAGAGAGAGAGAGTGATGGATAGATGAATAGACTTATGACCTGCTTACAAATAAAGAACTGAATGGGCAAGTGAGAAAAAGCAAGCTTAGACTCAATAACATTTGATAAACAGTGTTATATTTTCAAAGGACCCAAGATGTTTAGTGTTACAAAAAGATCATTTGAACATCCTTTTGAAAGAGAAGAAAGAAAGTGTATTCAGGAAAATATATTTTAAATTATTGAAGAATGATAGGAACATTGACAGATAATAAACTTATCAAAGAAACAGGGGAAAAGTAAAATATTTCAAAAGAAGTTCATGAATCTAAAAAAAAGCTATTTCCAAAAAGCACACATGTGCATTGATTGATACAGGGGGGGAATACTTTCATATGCATCTCCAGATTATTTACTTGCACTAATCACATTCATAATTATAAAAAAAGAAAATATTAAAGGAATAATAGAATATAAAAGTAGATATTCCCTCTGTGAAATATCCTAAGAAAGAAAAATCTGTTAATGAACTTATAAAAAAAAAAGTTAGTGTGTTTATCAGAAATATCTCTACCATATTGGTAAGTAATTTGTTCTCATACCTGTGTAAACTACCTGTAATAACATCCTTACTCTTTCACAAAAAAGGCTGGTCTTATTCAAGAATGTGGTAAGTTTAAATTTTCCATGTGCAAATTCACATTTTCTGAGTGTACATGAGCTTACCTCATGGCCTTTGTAAAGAAAAGAAAACAGACAGCATTCGGATTTATACAAAGGAAAACTTCTCAAAAACTTACCCATGTTCAAATGGAGAAGATTATTAAAATAGAAGATGGAAAATGAGATATGGGAAGCTATTTTGAGATCTGCAATTCTAGGTTCTATGACTTGCAATATTCCTCAATTTCAAAGGACATTTTAACCCATAGTCCATTTCAGAAGGGGAAAAAATAGCCAAAGAATAGGCTGAGCACTTGGGCTTTGTCTGCAGACAGAAAGAAGTTGAGTGTTGAGCAACTGTACAGTGCATTTGATTAATGTAGATAACTAGCCTGGGGAAACAGTGGTCCTTTATTACCTAGATAATTGTCTCACTTCTGTTTTTTCATTCCTTTGCAAAAAATAAGCCCAAAACAACAGAATCCTCTTGTTCATGCATTCCTTTGACTGCTAATTGATTATTTACTATGCAGTAGAATTGCTGTTCAGCCATTGAAAAGATCTTTATGAGCAAAAATTATATATATATATATAT
>NW_025388663.1:0-8038 GCF_016433145.1 Gracilinanus agilis | reverse complement strand
TTTTTCTAGGACTTCATTCACCTCTCTTACCTCTTTCTTATTTATTTTTTGGTTTGATTTATCTAGATCTGACAGAGGAATATTTAGATCTCCCACTAGTATGGTTTTACTATCTATTTCCTTCTTGAGCTCTGCCAGTTTCTCCTTTATGAATTTGGGTGCTATGCCACTTGGTGCATACATATTGAGCAGTGTTATTTCCTCATTGTTTGTACTGCCTTTAATCAGGATGTAATGACCTTCCCTGTCTTTTTTAATCATATCTATTTTTACTTTGGCTTTGTCAGAAATCATAATAGCCACTCCTGCCTTCTTTTTCTCATTCGACGCCCAAAAGATTTTGCTCAAACCCTGAACTTTAAACTTGTGTATATCCACCCACCTCATATGTGTTTCTTGTAGACAACATATGGTGGGATCTTCCCTGTCTTTTTAAATCATATCTATTTTTACTTTGGCTTTGTCAGAAATCACAATAGCCACTCCTGCCTTCTTTTTCTCATTTGACACCCAAAAGATTGTGTTCAAGCCCTTAACCTTAAACTTGTGTATGTCCCCCCGCCTCATATGTGTTTCTTGTAGACAACATATGGTGGGATTTTGGTTTCTAATCCAGTCTGCTATTTGCTTCCGTTTTATGTGAGAGTTCATCCCATTCACATTCAGTGTTATAATTATCCGCTGTGCATTTGCTGACATTTTTGTGTTCTCCCCTATTCCTACCCCTTCTTCTTAACCTATTACCTTTTAAACCAGTGGTTTGCTATTAAGCAGGTATCCCTTATCCCCTCCCTTGATTAACTTCCCTTTCTAACCCCTCCCTTGTTATTCCCCTCTTTTTGTTTTGAAGGCCTAATGAATTCCCTCCCCCTTCTTCTCCCCTCCCCTTTTTGACCTCCTCTCTCCCCTGTTCCCCTTGGTTTATCCCTTCTGACTTTCTCAGAAGGGTTAGATAGAGTTTTATATCCCAATGGATAGTATAGCTACTCTTCCCTCTCCAAGTTGATTACGCTGAGAGTAAGGTTTAAAAATTACTTCTTGATGCTCTCTTCCTCTCCTTCTTATAATAGTATTTGTCCCCTCCCCATCCCATGCCCTCTTTTTGTGTAATAGATTATCCTATTTTTCTTATTCTCTCAAGTTTCTCCTGGTGTCCCCCTCCATTCACCCTCCTCTTTCCCACCCCCCATATCATCTTAGACCATTTTGTATTCCAACCTCTCCCTATGAATTATTCTTCTGGTTACTTTAATTGTGAATAATATAATAGTGAATAGAGTTCACTACAGAGAATTATACATAGCATTTCTCCACATAGGAATACAGATAATTAGATCTTATTGAAGCCCTTAAAGAGGCAAATTTTAAAAATATGAGTTTTCCTTCTTTCCCCTTTGTTTTGTATTTACCTTTTCATGTTTCTCTTGATTTTTGTGGTTGGATATCAAACTTTCAATTTAGCCCTGGTCTTTTCTGTGCAAATACTTGGAAATTTTCTATCTTTTTGAAAACCCATACTTTCCCCTGGAAGTATAATGTCAGTTTTTATGGGTAGTTGATCCGTGGTTGCAGGCCCAGCTCTCTTGCCTTTCTGAACATCATATTCCAAGCCTTGCGGTCTTTTAGCATGGAGGCTGCCAGATCCTGTGTGATCCTGATTGGTTCTCCTTGGTATCTGAATTGTCTCTTTCTGGCTTCTTGTAAGATTTTTTCTTTTACTTGGAAGTTGTTGAATTTGGCTATTATATTCCTGGGAGTTGTCTTTTCTGGATCTAGTGTAGGGGGTGATCTATGGATCCTTTCAATGTCTATATTGCCCTCTTATTGTAGGACTTCAGGGCAATTTTGCTGAATAATTTCTTTTAGTATGGAGTCCAACTTTCTATTAATTTCTGCTTTTTCAGGAAGACAGATGATTCTCAGATTTTCTCATCTAGACCTGTTTTCTTTGTCTGTCACTTTCTCATTGAGATATTTCATGTTTCCTTCTATTCAATCTGTATTTTGACTTTGTTTTATTTGTTCTTGCTGTCTTAAGAGACCATTAGCTTCTAATTGCTCAAATCTAGGCTTTAGGGACTGGGTTTTTGGCTACAATCTTTTGGTTTTCCTTTTCAATCTGGTCATTTCTCGTGTTCAATTTGCTTATCAGTTCATTTGATTTCTGAGCCTCACTTTCCAATTGCAAAATTCTGCCTTTTATACTGTTATTTTCATGTCTGATTTCCTTTTGAGCTATTTCCCATCTCTCTAGCCAAATCTTTTCCAACTTTCTCGTCATCTCATATTTGAACTCTTCAAGAGCTTGTGACCTGTTTTCATTATTTTGGGAGGGTTTGGATGTGATTACTTGTTTGTTCTCTTCTGTTTGTATTTTCTCTGTGTAAAAGCTGTCAAATGTTAAAGATTTCTTCTTGTTGTTGTTAATCTTTCTCTTCTGGGCTTCCTGATTCTGGATTGCCATTTTTAGCCCAGCACCTTCTCAGCTTTATCCTCATGCTCAGTGTCTGTCTGTGCCTTTTAGGTTCCCAAGGTCCCAGGTCTGGTTCTTCTCCAAGTCAAGCCTCCTGGTGGACCCCCTTGCTTGATGCTCTGCCTGAAGCTCCTTTACAAGTCTCAGGGAGCTGCTTCCACAGTCGTATAGCTGTCTGCACTGGTTCCCCACTCAAGGTTTCAGAGCCTTTGCTCATGCCTGCATCTGCCTCCACCCGTGCCTGAGCACAGTGTCTGTGCTCAAACTCTGGGCGCATTCTTTAGCTTTTGGGGGTCTTAAGTTTTGCTGCTCTCAGGAGCAGGCCCTGGAGCTGCCAATGACTCAATGGGTGCCCAAAACTTGCTCTACTTCTTTTGGGCAGGCTTTGGCACTGTAGGTGGTGTGTGTGGGAGAGGGGGTTGCTCAGCCCGTGATTTAGTGAGAGCTGTTTAACTCTATTTAAAGCATGGAAATGCTTCGATTCCACATACCTTCCACGCTGCGCCCCTTTGTGGGGTCCCTCCATTCATCTGAATTTGTTTTTCTGTCCCCTTGAGGAGTCCTGTATGTTTCGGTTAGGAGAGGTTAAGCCCCTGCTTTTTACTCTGCTGCCATCTTAACCCAGCTCTAATCTGGTGAATTTTTACTCTGATGAACTCACTATTTTTGATAGAATTAGCTCTGACACTCAAGCACCTTTAGGCCTGCTGCAACTCAAAAGTCCTGGCCCTAATGATTCACCAGCCTTAGTCTCCCCAAAAGCAGGGACCATAGGAATGTGCCTTGGAGTCCAGTAATAGCTTCTCTTTCATTTTTAGCCATTGCTTCTAGTACTTTCTTTTGGGCCAAGCAGACATAAAACAATCATTGCTCTTTATGATCTCTATTCATACTTTGAAATACTATCTTGTTCATAAAATTACCCATGAATTTTGGGGTATCTGTCGTGTAAGATATTCATAGACTCTATACTCCCTAATTCATCCCTTTCATATCAAAACCCTGTTGATATAATCTCTTGATAGCAAGGCAAATATGTTTTACTAACACTCATTTATATACACTCCATGTGTTGCCTTTGTCTTAGAATTTAAGTTATGATCCAGAGAGGCCATGTTTCCTAGTAAGGTCAGATTGGATCTTTCAGTGAGGAAGATGAGAGTTCAAATCTGGATTTTGACATAGTCTAGGTGATCCTAGGCAATTCACTCAACTACAGATCCCATATAACTCTCCAAAAGAATAATTTGCCCATTCATAAGATGACCACTCATTTGATTTAGGAGTTGGCTCATCAGTGACCCAATCTGATGAAAGTACAGGAATTGAAACTACTCTCATACAAAATCTTCTCAGATATAATCTTCTGAGACATTCAACTAACAACTACCTTCTGATGTTTCTCTTTTTCTTATTGTGTATTGGAGTCATTTACCTAGAAGAATATCTTCAAAATGATGCCAGAGAAATGATCTAAACAGACCTTTACAAATTAGGGCATGAATAAATGAAGATTAAATTCAGGAGTGATATTTTTAAATTTCTTACTCTTGGCCTGCTCCTGAAATAAAGGAAAAGCATGGTGAAATAATCAATAAATGAATAACATTTATTGAGCACTTACAAATTTCCAGGAACTGTAAAAAATTCTGTGGATACCAAAAGAGGCAAAAACATTCCCTCCACTAAAGAAGGTCACAATCTAATGGGAGAGACCAAAAAAATAAATATGTACAAAATAAATAATACAGAAAACAAATTGGGAAAAACAGGAAAGAATTAACAAGAGAGAGAGAGAGAGAGAGAGAGAGAGAGAGAGAGAGAGAGAGAGAGAGAGAGAGAGCACTAGAATTAAGAGAGAGTTGAAAAAACCTTCCTGAAGATGAGATTTTAGGCAGAAGTTAAAGAAAGTCCATGAATGTAGTTGGTGTGGATGAGGAGGGAGAGCATATCTGAGAGAGGTCACAAAAGTGACATATTGGTAATAGATTCAATAAAGGGGGTGAAAGATACTTAAGAATCAAGCCTTAAAATGACATCAGGAATCTTGGAGATGGAAGCAATGCTGCAGGTTGCAGAGTTTTTTTCTATATGTCCCAGGAGGAAGTCAGATTTTAACAGACCTCCAAATAAAACAACAGAACTCTAAAAGACTACAAAAGATGTTCAGTGTCTCTCATATAATGCTTAGGTTGTATTTCAAAGAGAGCCCTTCCCTCAGGTACTACCTATAATTAGGATTCCTTTTCCCTTTCAGCTGCACCCTTTCCTGAAGAAAATCCAATTTACCAACAGTGCTGGTGACCAGGTGTTTGTGGATGAGACTAGAAGCTCTGAGGCTCAATACACCATTATGAACTATGTTTTCTTTCTGAATGAGACGGATGCACTGGTGAAAGTGGGGCAGTTTCTCCCCAAAACTCCATTTGGTCAGGATTTCACCATCTGTGAAGATGCCATAGTGTGGGGCTGGTGGGATGCAAAGGTCAGGAATATTTTAAATGTCATATTGATGCTTCTAAACACAAGAACAATTCTTGACTGCTTTGCTTTACTCTTTACTGATTATATTTATGATTAGGAGACAATGATTATAGTAAAATGATAGACCAAGATAATGAAGTGATATTTCAGACCTCCCCCTGGCACTGTGACTCAGGATTGTGTCTTTAATCTGTGCATGGTCAATTATATAAATCACAACTTGTTAAGGAATTCTTCGATTTTGGGTAACACCTAAGGATCCCATTCTTTGCCCTTTCTAAAAAAGTTGGAAATATATTTGTACATCCTTAGTGACCATTTACTTTGCTTAGGCCACATCTTTCCTTTCATCTACCTCCTCTCTTGTTTTCTTCTTCCATATTCTTCTTGTTTTCTTCTTCCATTTTCTTCTTGTTTTCTTCTTCCATTTTCTTCTTGTTTTCTTCTTCCATCTTCTTCTCCTTGTTTTATTCTTAAATCTTTTTCTTGTTTTATTCATCCATCTTCTTCTTGTTTTATTCCTCCATCTCCTTCTTCTTGTTTTATTCTTCCATCTATTCCTTTTCTGAGCAGTTCATATATGAATTAAGTTGAATGGCCATCCACTCCCCAACCCTGTTCCATATTTGTACAGATATCTCCTTGTGCACTCTTATTATATGAGACAATATCTATCCCTAACCTGCCATTTTTTCCCCATTTCTTCACATCTTTCCACCCTGCCCTTGAGATCATCAAGAATTACAGACTCTCTCCCAGGTATGCTCTAATTAGTCTACATTAATGATGCTAAACAATAAGGTTCAGAGATCACATATGAATTATATCCCTACACTAGAAAATGAGCTTATGTTTCATTAGTCTTTTATCATTACATTTGTGTTTATATTTTTATGATTTTCTTAACTAAAATCTTTTCAGGAATCATGCTTTGTACTTTTCTACTTACTAAAGAATCTGTCTTTTCCTTTTATTTTTATTATTATTTTTTCCTGGGTAATTTATTATTCAAAGCTCTCCAATCCACGTAAGTGGTGGCTATTATGTATGATTTTGGCTATGATCACTTAGGATGAGAAATCTTTGTTCTTTCTGAATGCTTTTAATTCATTTTTTTTGGACTGGAAATTAAATTTTGTTTAGAAGTTTTCTGAGAATTTTCATTTTGGCCTTCTTTTTAAGAGGCAAAGAGAGGATTCTTTCTATTTCCTCATTGATATCTGATCGTAGATTAAGATTTCTAGAAGGGTCCACAGTGAGTATGGCAGAGAAGGGACCTCTTAATCTTTCCCAATTTATGCTTCAAATAACTTTGATATAACATCTTAAAATGAATCTAGTGCAGTAGACCTGACAAAAAATGAAGTGAAATAATTTTTTCATACCAAGATCATTTACAAGGTCTGCACTAAAGGTCTATTGCAGTGGGGTGGAAGTAAAGTTTATTCCAGAAGGCCAAGACACTTTCTGCCTCAACAAGTCAACACAGACTTTAGGAGTGACTGAATCAGCAATAAAGACTTCCAGAGCTCTCAGCTACAGATGATGAGAGGATCAGACAGCTGGTCAGAACATTATGTGGTTCCCTTTGCTGGAACTGGATGAAGGACTCAATTGTATTGACCATGCAAAGATTCAAGACACAATCCTTGGTCACACTGCCAGGTGGAGGCCCAAAGGTGAGGAGGAGCACCAGTACACTAACACTTTCAGTGGCAGAAACATAGGGGAGCAGGGGATACAGGCCACAGAGCCAGGCTGGAAAAGAAGGCTTGTGAACACTTCCAGAGCACAGGATAGATCAAAAGTGTATTAAACACACCCTTCCTTATATTATACCACCATAGAAGAAGTAAAAACTAATAGATACTCAGAGTGAGCTCTGAAGCTAGCTGTGCACAGAACCTGAAGCTACAGACAGTATCCTCTTCACAAATTTTAACCATTTTTAAGTTAAAAGGAAAGAAAAGGATTGAAAATGAGCAAACAATAAAGAACCATTGAAAGCTTTTTTTTTTGGTGGCAGAATAGACCAAAACAAAAATTCAGAAAAAAATCAAAGTAAATACTTCAGTATCCCAGGCCTCAAAGAAACACATGAGATTATCACTAGCTGAAAAAGAACATCTAGAGAAGCTCAAAAAATTAAAAATTAAATAATAGAGATAGAAAGCATTGGGTAAAGAAATGAGCAATACATGAAATCAATGAAAAAAATGTTAAGAGTTTGTTAAAGGAGGCACAAAAAAATTAAAGAAAAATGTTACCTAAAAATAGAATAAACTACTGGGCAAAAGGAGGGAAAATTCACTAAAGAGAAGAACTCAAACACAAAAGTGGCCAAGTGGAAAAGGATGTGCAAATTTTCAGTGAAGGAAAGAACTCCTTAAAAACTAGAATTAGCCAAATGGAAAAGGAGATATAAAAGCTCACTGAAGAAAATAATTCTGTAAAAGTTTTAATTTAGCAAGTGAATGGTAATGATTCCAAGGGGCATTGGGAAATAATAAAACAAAGTCAAAATGAAAAATTAGAAGAAATATTAAATATATTATTGTAAAAGCAACTGCTTTGAAAATAGTTCCAGAAAATATCATTTAAGTGTGACTGGACTACTTGAAGCCATGATCAAGAAAAGAAGTATATAGAATCTTTCAAGAAATTATATGAGTGAGGGTAAACATCCCTAATATTCAGGACCCCAGGTAAAATGGAAATGGAAAGAATCCCCTGATGTCCTTATGAAAGTAATTCCAAAATGGAAATTCCCAAAATATTATAGCCAAATTCCAGAACTCCTAGGTCAAGGAGAAAGTAGTACAAGCAGTTAAAAAGACATAATTCAAATATTTCAAAATTATTGTCATTATAAGGAGATTCAGCAGGTTCTACAATAAAGGATAGAAGTGTCTTGAATGTGATACTCAAGAGGACAAAGGAGTTTGGATTGCAACCAAGAGTCAAATACTGAGGAAAGTTTTTCCGGAGGAAAATGAGCATTTATGAAACAGAAGGCTTTCAAGCATTCCTGGTAAAAAAGACCAGAGCTAAATAGAAAATATGACTCAATTTCAAGACTCA
>NW_025388662.1:0-6961 GCF_016433145.1 Gracilinanus agilis | reverse complement strand
GAGAGAGAGAGAGAGAGAGAGAGAGAGAGAGAGAGAGAGAGAGAGAAAGAGAGAGAGAGAGAAACATGGTCAAAACTTCTCAAGGAGCTGAAAATCTAATGGGAGAGAAAAGATGCAAATAATTGCATTCATCAAGACAGATACAATACAGTTTTGAAGGTAATATTTGAGGAAAGGCACTTGGGAATTGAGGGAGATATCAAGCAAGTCCTATACAAATCTGAGATTTTAGCTGAATTTTAAAGGAAGCCAGGGAACTGGATAAGTGCAGTTTTCGTTAGCTCAAGGTCTAAAATCCAGAATCAACTGCCTTATTTAACTTGTTATAGCCACATACTAGTAAAATTGTGAATGTATAGAAATTGGGTCTCTTGCCTCTTAGAGTAAAACTTTCTTGTTTGGGGGAAAAATGTAAACATGTGTGCTATTTACCAGAATAGTAGAGAGAATAAGACATGCTGACTGGAAAGGTAAGCCTTGCACTAGGATGTTCCTGCTTCCCCAGGAGCAGGGTTCCCAGAACAGTGATGACTCATTGGAATAGTACTTCTAGCATCATTAAGGGAACCAAATAATGGAAAGAGGGCTGGAGTATGTCTTGTTTTGCATTTAGTGTTAAAAAGAGCTTTTGCTCTGCATGAAGTTAGTCATCCAGTCAATCCACTAGCATTTATTAAGCACCTACTATATACCTACTATATACTATATACAGTGTTAAGTTCTGAGAACACAACAAAAAAAGCAAGAGGCAGGCCTTGTTCTCAAGAAGTTCAAAGGCTATTGGAGGACATACCATGCAAAGAACTATGTACAAACAAGATATATGCGGGGAAACGTGGAAATAATCAACAGAAGAGAAGCACAAGCATCAAGGAGGATTCGGAAAGGCTTCTTGAAGAAAGTAGAATTTTAGCTGAAACTTGAAGGAAGCCAAGGAAGCCAGGAAGTAGAAATGGGGAGGAAGAGGGTTCCAAGCATGGAGAACCATTAATGAAAATGCATGGAATTGGGGTGGTTAGCTGGTTCAATAGATAGAGACCCAGGTTTGGATGTGCAAGGTCCTAGGTTCAAATCTGTCCTTAGACACTTCCTAGTTGTGTGACCCTGGGCAAGTCACTTAATCCCTATTGCTTAGCCTTTACTACTCTTCTGCATTAGAACCAACATTTAATATTGATTCTAAAACAGATGGTAAAGGTTTAAAAAAGAAAAAAGAATATACATGGAATCTAGTTTAAAAATAACAAAGAGGTCAATGTCACTGGATCACAATATACATGAGGTATGTAAATAGTAAGACTATTAGAAAAGGAGAAAGAAACCAGTGCTGGTGAGGTACTAAGGAAGGCTAAGTGCCTATGGGTATTGGATTTTGGGTCTTCTCCCATTATACCTGTGTTGGTGAACCTATGGCATGTATGCCAGAGGGGGCTGCTCCTCTCCCCCTCTCTTGTGCCCAAAAACATCTCTCCTATCACCTGCCCCTCTGCCCAGCAGCCCAATGAGAGTGCTTCCTCCCTGCCCTGTCTGGGGTAAAGCAGGGGACTCACATATGGTGTGAGGGTTGCAGTTTGGGTACTCAGTATCTCAAAGATTCGCCATCACTGTCTTATAGCATCATTGTGATAACCAGAGGGATTCCTGCGTAGTTCTGAGGCTATAAGCTTCAGCTGCCCCAGAGACCTGTCACCTGAGATTGGAAAGTGAATGATGGTTATGAAGCAGGAACCAGCTTTGCACTGCTTCTTTGAATGGTAGCAGTGAAGCTACTACTAGTTACTTTTTTGTAGAGAAGGGCACCTGAGCTGTGAGCATTAGTAAACTTTAGGCATCATTCCAGCACCAGAAGGGCCGAAGATTATCTAGTTCTATAGATGAAGAACCCCAGCTTCAGAATAATGAACTATCTTGTTCCAGATCATGCAGCTGGTAAGGAATACAACTGGGATATGAAGTCAATATCCAATGCCTCTGTCTGCTGAACTACATTGCTTCCTGAATCATAGCAGCTTTGTTTTCTAATTTTTTTATTCAGAAGTCTACACGAATTTGAATTCATTGAGTTTACTAAATAATTGGGATCCCTGACCACAAAATCATTAGTTAGGATGAGGATCATTATTTGTTACTCATTTCCTACCACTCAATCTGCTCTAGAGAGCCTCTGCAAATATTATATACTTGTTTGAGGTGGTCTGCTGCAAGAATTTAAAGAGATTCTCCAGAAGAAATAGAATGTCTGGTGCTACCAAAAAATAGACCCTTTGTTGGCTATTCTTAATTAATAAGCAAAGGTTATGCTTTTGTCAATCAGGTTATTATAATCTTTTAAATATGTTTGTTGTATATCTGCTCTGTTCTATTAATTTATTTTTCTATTTCTTAGCCAATAAATTAATTTAAAAAAATTTAAACCCTTACCTTCCATCTTAGATTTATTACTATGTATTGGTGCCAAGAAGATGAGCAGTAAGTACTAGGCAATAGGGGTTAAGTGATTTGACACAGCTAAGATGTATCTGAGGCCAGATTTGAACCTAAGACCTCCTGTCTCTAGACCTAGCTCTCAAGCCACTTAACAACCTAGCTGCCTTCAATTAATTAAAAAGAATTTTTAAAGCAAAAGCTAGAGAGCTTAAATGGAGATACCCAAGGTCATGGGAACATAGAAGAAAGGGAAGGGATACAACTACATTTCAGAGAAAGCAAGATATAAATGATCTAGTCACAGTCACCTGTGGACAACCAGAATCTAGAGGGATGCTTGTTTGGTGGATCAGAAAGAGTTGATAGTTCTGATAATGCCACTTTCCTACTCAATAAATACCAACTGGCTCCCTAGTACCTCCCTTCTTTAGCACTTCTACCCCAAGACTTTCCCCAGAAGAATGGATGGATGAGAACAATTTGTACCAATGGCCATGAAGGTATCTGAAACAGGTACTATGAAGCCCTTAAAAGCTTGGTCAAACACTGAAGATGCCAAGGTCATCCCAGGCCATTGCCAGCCATCCTGATTTTTGTCTTACCACTGGACTTCAATGACTGGAAGAGAGAGAGTAGTTAATGATTTTGTGCAACTCTGTCTCACTTAAACCCAATTCAAGTCAAAACACCACCTGTAATGTCATTGGCCCTATTGGAAAATGAAGAACAAGCAACAATAAAGTAAAAGTCTTTTACAACCTTGGACCTTGTCTACTTTTCCAAACTTATTATACACTATATCTTTTCATAAATTATTCATTACAAACTGGCCTTCTAACAGTTCCTTAGAAATGGTGCTCCATTCCCCATCGCTCTAACTTAACATGACTATCCACTATACCTAAAACACACTCCTTCCTCACTTCTGACTCTTTGCCTCCCAAAGCTTTCCTCTCAGTCAGCTTAAGGATCACTTTCTTCAGGGGTAGCTGGGCGGCTCAGGGGATAGAGAGCCAGGCCTAGAGATATCATAGGTTCAAATCTAGCCTCTGACATTTCCAAGCTGTTTAACCCTGCCCAAGTCACTTAACCCCCATTGCCTAATCCTTACCTTCTTCTGCCTTGGACCTGATAAGTAGTATTGATTGTAAGAAGGAAGTTAAGAGTTCTAAAAAAAAATAAAAATAAATAAATAGACAACTTTCTTCTATATAAGGCCTTTCCTGATGCTATCAGCCACAAATCCTTTCACCCTGAAATCTCTTTTTATCTACTTTGTTTGTCCGTATATATGAATGTTTTTATATGTATATTGTACACGTGTGTATATATGTACACATTTGTGTACATAGTTATAGGTTGTCCCAATAAAATTTATTATGTGTTGTAAGGGTTAAAAATTAGTGATGGATTAAATTTATAAGAGAATTATTACTCAAGTCAGAATGGCTTTTTTACGGTAATTTATTTACAAAAGGAGAAAGAGTGAAAGTAAGGAAATCAGAGAGATTACTCTGGCCTAGTCCAAACCAGGGCTTCAGAGGCCCCAGCAAAGGGGGCCCAGAGGTAAATTAAACAAGAGTTTTAGCCACAAGGTCTCTTCCAAGATGAATAGGCCTCTCCAGAGGCTAGTACCTCCAGGAAAACCAGGAAAAGGAAGGCAGCTTTTTTCATTCACCCACATGGTAGTTTTAAGGGAAAATTCAAGAGCAGTTTGAAGTTCCAAGGAGGAGCTCCTCCAGGGTCAAGTGGAAGGCAAAAGACTTCCTCACAGGAAGTTCTTGCAACTTTAAAGACCATTCCTTTTGTCATTTCCTGTGCCTTCCTCCCACTTTACGTGAACCAATTACAGCTAAAGTTTTGCTTAGGACTGCCCAGGGGGCAGTTGGTTGATTCCAATTAGTCACCCATTATTGCACACATGGGTCACAGACCTCCTCATTCTTAAAGATAAGAGGGATGTATAAGCATCTGGTGATTAAATCTAAAAATGGGCAGGGGAGAGTTAATCCCATCTTCACAGTGTGTGTGTGTGTGTGTGTGTGTGTGTGTGTGTGTGTGTGTGTGTATCTCTATATAAAATCTTTCCCAGTAGAATATGGGTTCCTTGAGGGCAGGGACTGTTTTTCTTTTTCTTTTTTGTATTCTCATCCTCATAGAAGTGCTCAATAACTACTTGTTGACTGATTAATGGTCCTGTGAGAGGCTGCCGTGCCTATCATTATACCAATACTTCCTACGCCTCTGTAGTCACTCTATGGATCTGGACAATTCAATGACACTCAGGTGAACTCTGTTTTTTACAGGGATGGGGTGTGCTCACAATAAGGCACATCAGATTGGTTATCTACCTTTGATATGATGTCACAGATAGAAAATGCCAGTTAGTGAAGTTCCTGGCATAGAAGATTTGAGAAAGTGTAGCCAAATCACAAGAAGTGGATATATCAAGTGAAGACTGCCCCTCACAGAGAAGACCAACTCAGAAAAACCAAAGCTTTAATTTTTGTTTGTTTCTAGACTAGCACAACCTCTGCCTAGAAGAGAACTGAAATTCATATATTTACTCCTAAAATATTTGTCACAGCCTGCATCTGACTCCCCTTCTTGAACTTTCTATTGTTCTCAGGGCATTAAATTCCATGAGTAAATGATCCATAATTATCATCTGTAACTAATATGATTTGCATTGTTGAGAATGCTTCCAACTAACCTTGGAATAAGGTCCATGTGCTGTAGTCTCCCCATCCACCAAATGGCTTTTATCCCATCTAATAAAAAAAAAAATGCAACTCATCCTGCCCGCTCCATTTGTCATGGATCAAATGCTTACTCTTTGGGGTTGAGACCGATATTAATCATCATCAGGCCCTCTCCTGGCCCATAATTTCCAGGTAATTATTTCATGTAAGTAAAACCAGATTTGCATTTATTCTAAGGCCAGCCAAGCTGGCTTACCTGATAACTACTCCCAGAGGTCTAAGGGAGTGCCCAAAGGAAGTTATAATCAGCTGCTGCTAATCTATTGCAGTCAATTAATTGTAACCTGGATAAAAGGGTAATCATATTACTAATAGAAAAGGTTCAGGCCTTATGAAAACTCTTCCAAATCCAAATGCTGGAGGCAATTCCAGAGAGAAAATAACCTGTTGAAACACTAGCCCAAACTAGAGATGAACTCAGTGGAAGAATTTCCTAAGTGAGCCACCTGAAAGTCTTTTTGGAACAGAAATAAGGCAAGCAGGCCTGCTGGCAAGCTCTAGAACCAAAAAACAGATGTGTTCAACTCCTCCCTTTGGGCCTTTGTTGCCAGTTTAAATGACAAGGCCTCCACCCTTTGAAATGACACCTTGGGACATTAACTGTGGCGGCATAATGCTTTATGAAACCCAGGTCTTTCTCCCAGTATTGGCACCTACAATTGGAAAAAAAAAAAAAAAGAGGCCATAATTTACTCCCTATTTCCATTGCCCTATTGGTTCTTGTACAATTTGTGCTTCATTACTACTGTTCTTCCTTCCCACTCTCACCACTAATGCCCTCATTCAGACCCTTTGTCTGGACATCCATAATGGCTTTCTGATCTCTCTTCCTTCACACAAGTGCCCAATTTATCTTCATTACAAACACTTTGATCCCAGTATTTTCATGCTCAAAATCTCCTTCTTACCCACCGAATAAAGTCCAAAGACCCTGTCCTGTCATTCAGTGTTCCCAATTAAGTCTCAACATTCCTATCTGGCATCATTTCCTACTTTTCTTTTGATCGCACTATATTTTAGCCAATTTATTATTTGCTATTCTCCATATTTATCTCATTTTCCCCCAATTCTATTCATGAATGTATACCCTTCTGCAGACATGGAGATTGCAGGGTATAGTATTTCAACTGAGCTTAAGGATAGATGTGGGAATTTAATAGGAAAGGTCAGAGTAGGGGATGAGAAATAGATTAACTAAAGGTAGAAATGTGGAAATGTACAGGAAATAAAAGTTGTCCAAGTATAATGTCAGTGTCTCATTCATTTCAGTGCCTAGCATTGTGTCTTTTTTGTTGTTGTTAATCATGTAAGACCTTAATGCTTATTGAATTTAATTTAATTCAGTCAAATCTCCTGTTGAAAATACTCAGACTGTGTTCAGCATATAGAATTAATCGAATTTTAGGGGAGACTCTCTAGACCAGGAATTCTTAACTTGGAGCCTATGTATTATAGATAAGTGTCAGGAAGAAAAATTCTTTTATATTTTCATTAAATTTAGCTTTTTCTTCTATTATGAATTTAAATATTCTGGGAAGCTGTTTGTAGACTTCAATAGACCATCCAAAGGGTCCATGAAACAGAAAAGTTTAAGAACACCTGCTCTAGACTATAGTTTCTCTAAAGGGAAAGAAGGAAAAATGGAAGAGAGGGAAAAAAGAAGAGAAGAAAGGAAGAAATAAAAGGAGAGGCATAAGGAAGAAAGTGAAGGAGGGAAAGGACAGAAAAAAGAAAGATGATAGAAGAGGAAAGAAAGAGAAAGGAAGGAAGGA
>NW_025388661.1:0-8674 GCF_016433145.1 Gracilinanus agilis | reverse complement strand
CCACTTCCCAGCTGTGTGACCCTGGGCAAGTCACTTGACCCCCATGGCCCATCCTTACCAATCTTCCACCTATGAGACAATACACCAAAGTACAAGGGTTTAAAAAAAAAAATCTTTTGACTTCTTCCTAATATATTTTGCTGTCCTGTGGAGTCATTCATTTCTGTTTTCAGAGACTCTTTCTTGGATAAAGACTATTTCTTGGATAAAGTTTGCTCCTCTAACTCCTTCTAACTCTAACTTCTAGGCTGTTTCGTTTTCTTCCAATTCTTTTCTTTGGAGTTTTCATTTCAGTTTTTCTCTCTCATCTCATTTTGTCCTGATATTTACATAGTTCTTGTAGAAAATCCATTCCCCCCTCTAATCTCTGTTGGCAGTTGTTAGTTATAGGCGTAAATTTCCAATGCTTTTCGATACAAGGTAGTTTTTTCTTTAATTCACTTTTGTCTTCCCGCCTTTTGTCCCTGAACTAGGACTTTGTGTCAGAGTCAAGCTATATCCTTTACTACACTTTTATTTTATTTTATTTTATTTTTAAACCCTTAACTTCTGTGTATTGGCTCCTTGGTGGAAGAGTGGTAAGGGTGGGCAATGGGGGTCAAGTGACTTGCCCAGGGTCACACAGCTGGGAAGTGTGTGAGGCCGGATTTGAACCCAGGACCTCCCGTCTCTAGGCCTGACTCTCAATCTACTGAGCTACCCAGCTGCCCCCTACTACACTTTTAGGTAGATGTTGGCCCTCCTTAGTTTGGTCATGGGTGTCTTGTGTTCTTGTGCTGACTTCTGCCTTCCAGGGTCAGACCTCCACTTCCCCCCAAAGCCTGCCTCCCATATCTTGGTTCCTTAGTTTTGGAGGGGTGGACCTATAGCCAGGATCTTCAGCAGAGCCAGCCTAAACCAGTTCTCAAGAACTGATTGTTAAATTTCAGGGGAAGCATATAAAATCCACAAATGTCACCAATCAGGGCTTGAGTTATGGTGGGGTTGATTGTCTACATTTGTGAAAGTGAAGGAGAAAATGTTAATCATGCAGATTAAACTTTAAGTGTTTTCTATATCCATTCTACCCTGCCCATCGGTGCACCACCACCAGCTGGTTGTTAAACATTTGTCATCATACTGCTGGCCTATTTTTAGAACAGAAATTAAAGGCCTCAGTCCTCAGTCTGGAGCTGTCATTCTCTGAGAGTGGTGGTACCATGGTGGTTAGCACCGTAGTGATTCCCTGCTCTCCTAGGGGCTTCCAAGGGCCCTCCTCTGGGTCTTTCTGACCATCCTCCAGCTCCCTCAGGGGGTTAGAGGCCTCTGGACAGTGAGCCTTGAAGGCCATACATGTCCTTCCTCTGGTGGTGTTTCTTTTGTTTTGCTTGAGGGATCTTCCTTCTTATTCTGCCTCACTATTTGTGCATTTGGGAATGGAAGGTGTCCCTTACTGAAGTCCTTATTCCATTTCTTGGTCATTTTTTTTTAAACCCTCAACTTCTGTGTATTGGCTCCTAGGTGGAAGAGTGGTAAGGGTGGGCAATGGGGGTCAAGTGACTTGCCCAGGGTCACACAGCTGGGAAGTGTCTGAGGCCAGATTTGAACCCAGGACCTCCTGTCTCTAGGCCTGACTCTCAATCTACTGAGCTACCCAGCTGCCCCCGGTCATTGTTGATATGAGGTGAACATTAGGGTTTTGCTGGACTAGGCGTGGGGTGGTTGGGCAGCCTGCCTCCCACTTGGGCTGTTGCCTTGGTCAGAAGAACCTCGTGATTTAGGAAATAGAAATCAAACAACTATAGAAAGATAATATGGGGGTGGTTGGGGTTGGCAACCTGGCAGAAAAATGGAATCGTTGACTTTTACACCATCGCTTTGCAATGGGTCGCTGCTCACTTGGAAGCACTGATTTGAGGTGTTAGAAGCCCAAGAAGAAAGCCAGTGAAAGAAAGGAGAAAAGGAAAAAGATGAATGATAAAGGAGTCGGGAATTATAGAAGGCCCAGAGAAAAGTGGCTTACAAACCCAGAATGCAGAACCTGACAGGGGATGAGCTCGAAAGACTTTGCAGTTATTTTGCTAAGAGTTGGGGAAGAGAAATCAGTTTACTGAGAGCTTATTGGCTCATCGTTGATCTAAAGCCAAATCCTGTGTAGAGATATTTAGTGTTATTGTTCTCTCGGGATAACTATGCCCCAAGAGAAGGGGCAGCTCCAAGGAGTGCCTGGGTCACCCTCCTCTGCTGTCTTTTTGGAGAAGTAGAACCAAAGGGAGAAAGACAGGCTCTGCATCCATTTCTTGGTGAGAAGAGGCTTTGAGAAAGAATGAAACAAGCACACAAGCTCCTCTGTTTCGAGGTCCGAGTGAGGAAGGTCTGCACGACCCTATCACTTTCTAAAGTCTGAGAGAGAAACTCCTTGGAGTCCCAAAGTAGAGCTGAGGAACCTGGTAGTTTTCAGGCTTTGTGGAACTATTCGTCACTAAAAAAGTGCAACACTTTCTCAGCATCCTTCCAAGAGTTGGTGTGTGCTAGAAAGTTGTTTCAGCAACTTTTTCAGCAGCATGGAAGCACCCGAAGGGGAGCAGATTTCAGAGGAGTAGTTGTGCTCAGCAGGTGAAGCATCTAGAAACTGAGGACATCAAGGCTTGCCAGCTGTAATTGTGAGCTGCCCTCCACACCTAGTGAGTTACCTACTCCCACACTTTCCTGCTGGGTTTCTGCATGGGTCTAAGCTACCTGCCTTTCAATGTGAACGTTAGGTGTTGTGTCCCCGCCTAGAACGTGAGCTCCTTGAAAGCAAGGACTATTTTGGTTTTATATTTGTATCTCCAGCATTTGCACAGTGTTTGGCACATAGTGTTATAATTAAGGGAGGTCTCTTGTATCTATTCGAGGTGGTAGAAATGATGTACAGAGAGGACGAGATGGCACTTCTCCTTTATAACAGTTGCCCAGGCAGGATCCTTCAGGTCAAGAGGTTTATCCCTTCAGGACCCACCTGGGGTTAATTGATATATTGATTTGGGCTCTTCAGCTAGGATAATGATGATATTCTGACTGTGTTGTCTCCCTTCCCAAAACAAGCTTTGAAACTGATTTAGGAAGGTACTTTAAACTTTATATATTAATAAGAAGGATAAGGGTAAAGGACTGAGGTATTAGGAGACCCTACTTTAATTGTTACTAATGAAACTCCCAACTGCTGGCAAATGAAGAATCAATGTAGCTTCCCTCTGGTTCAGCCTGGCCAGGGCTAAACCAGAGTAGATAAACTGCTGGGAAATCTTCAGCTTCTTCTTCTGTGGATCTTAAGCCTAACAGTTGAGATATATCCACCCTTTCCACCCTCTTCTTTGTCTCCTGCCCACTTCCCGGATCCCTCCCGGGCCCTGGGAAGCCTAGATATCTACATGATGAAACTCCTAATATCTAGGGGCAGCAGACACCGAGGTGGTGGTCAGGTACAGGTTGGAACAGTATCTCAAGTACAGGAAGAGTTTGCAGAGAGACGTTTGTACCCTCTCACTCCAAGACCAGGATCCACCGATCTCCAGCCTCAGCACAGGTCAAAGACCCAGAATCTCTCCTCAGGGTTCTCAACTTCCCCCTCCTGCCTTTCGCATGCCTCCCTGGGAACATTCTATCCAACTGACTTATCTGTCAATCATTGAATGAACTTCAAGCTCCCAGAGATTCAATATAACAATAGCAAGTACTTAACAGATTCTTTCCCATCCACAGAAACTGACTGATTTCTGTGCAAATGGGAGGCATACCAGTGGGGGCTCAGCAACTGTAGTGGAGGAAGATATCCTTCCCAAGGGTTATCAGAATTACTCTTAGATCCCTGAGATGGAGCGTGGTAAGAGGGGAAGGTTGGGTTTTGTGAGTCCCAGAGTGAGAGAAAGAGAGAAAGGGGGTGCAAATGCCACATCAGACACACCACATCCAGGCTCCACAAACTTCAGTTTGTCCATTGGTAGACTTTCCCTTCCCATTACTCTGATTTTTTAAAATCAGCTACTATTCTTCAGAGAGAGAGAGAGGGAGATGTATGGTGATCAGTGTCCAGGCACTATCCCCATTTGCCAATGAACAGGCATATATGAAGATTTTGTCATGTGCCAGTTACAGTGACCCTACAGCAAGAGTTTTTGCATTATCAGCTTTCTGGTAACACCCAAGCACACCCAGTCCAGGCAGGGCAGTGTCTTCCTCTGTGAACTTATTGGGGTTCATGGCACACCTCCCCAAATCTCTTTTGGCTTTTTGAAATCTTTTGGCATTCAGCTTCTAAGGCACCTGGGAAAAGAAGCCCCCTTCCTGTTGCTTCTCACCACTTTTCTAAAGTGCCAGTTTCCATTTTGCTAAAGGGCGACTACAGAACACACCCAAGAAATCAATCATTCAAATCAGGAGCATTGAAGTATCCAAGCAATAATCAAACTTGTGAAGCAGGTGAAAGTGATAACCAACAGCTTGTCTATGAAAAGGCGGCCAGTGGTGAAGGTCCACATGGCACACAATTAAGCCAAAGTGTAGTTAGTAAATAGCTCGTCACCAATGACCAACCATTTATTAGTCTCTTATTCTGTGGGGTGGAGGATACAAATTCAAACAGGAGGCAGTGTTTGCCCTCAAGGAGCTTCTGTCTTTGTGGGATGTCAATGCAGATCTACCTGCTATGTACCCGACCTGAAGGCCTTTTGAAGGGGGCAGCTTGAGGAGAACCTAAAGGGAAGGTGTAGAACCAGCGGTTCCCAAACTGTTTTGGCCTCCCGCCCCCTTTCTAGAAAAAATATTCCTCAGCCCCCTGGAAATTAATTTTTAAAAATTTTAATAGCAATTAATAGGAAAGATAAATGCACCTGTGGCCATCGCCACCTCTCTGGATTGCTGCAGCACCCACCAGGGGGCGGTGGCGCCCACTTTGGGAATCACTGGTATAGACTCTGAGAGCCAGAGGGAGGAGGAGAAGATACAGAAGGTTGTGGGGACATGGGAATATGGGGTTCATCAGGAGGGACGTTGTCTAATCAACATGGGAAAGAGAGAGCCAGGGACTGTCCAAGGGACTTTCAATACCACATAGAGGAGTTTAGATTTTAACCTAAAGTCAGTGGGCCACCATTGATCTTTTTTTTTTTTTTAAACCTTACCTTCCATCTTAGAATCAATTCTATGTATGTGTCCCAAGGCAGAAGAGTGGCAAGAGTGAGGCAATGGGGGTTAAGTGACTTGTCCAGGGTCACACAGCTGGAAAGTGTCTGAGGCCAGATTTGAACCCAGGACCTCCTGTCTCTAGGCCTGGCTCTCAATCCACTGAGCTACCCAGCTGCCCCCTGTCTCTGACCTTCTTAAGCAAGAAAGTGACGTGGCTTCAGAACTGTGCTTTTGGGATAACAGACAGGGTTATGGAGAATGAATTGGGAAGAGGAGAGAGGCTGAAAGTCGGGACTCCATGGAATGGAGAAAACGTGGAAACCGATTAGCTACGGGAGGTGAGTGAGAACGAAAAATTGAAGCCGATTTTGAGACTGTGATGTTGAGTGACCAGAAGAGAAGACATATAAGAGGAGGGATGACAATGAGTTCCATTTTAGTCATGCTGAGTTGGAGATGCCCATTGGACAGTCAGGTAGAGATGTGTAGGAGAGAGCTGAAGCTCAGGAGACATCTGAGGGCTGGATATGTAAAATGATTAACAAACAAGGGTATTCACAAACTCTAGGCCTTTGGAGTCCTTTGGAATCGAGCGGCCAATCCACAGAGAAGAAAAAGAAAACAATCATCCAAATCCAGTCTCCTAGGACAGAATTCTCATGAAGAAATGGAAAATGTAAATCAGGGAAAACAAATCCCAATATTTTCAGCAATAAAGGAAAATCTTCTTTAACTCCAGAATCCATCAGCATTAAAAAAAAGTGACCTGGGGGCAGCTGGGTAGCTCAGTAGATTGAGAGCCAGGCCTAGAGATGGAAGGTCCTGGGTTCAAATCTGATCTCAGACACTTCCCAGCTGTGTGACCCTGGGCAAGTCACTTGATCCCCATTGCCTAAAAAAAAAAACAAAAAAAAGTGACTTGGGCCAGCCCCAATGGGTGATACCAGTCTCAGTCCTTCCTCTTTGATCCCGAAGGTTCCTGCATGAATTGTTCAATGAGCACAAAATCTAAGTCAGATGCGGGGTGACATGCCTCAGTCTATTCAGTGAAGTCAGTCATACATTCAACTTGACTCAGGGTTGGGGGACCAAACAAAGGCTGAGGTTCGTGCCCAGGTCAGACAAGGCGGTCCTCTTGTTTTCAATAATAATAATAATAAACTGTCTTGGTTTCCATTGTGGCTGAGTCTTCGTGTTGGGGTTTTCTTGCCAAAGATACTGGAGTGGGTTGCCATTTCCTTCTCCAGTTCATTTTACAGATGAGAAAACCGAGGCAAACAGGGTGCAGTGACTTGCTTACCATCACATCACTAGTAAGTATCTGAGGCTGGATTTGAGCCTTCCTGACTCCGGGTCCAGCACTCCATCCACTGGGCCACCTGGCTGCCTGTTACCATCTTGCCAGTTGAGTTCCACTGAAGGGTCAAGGGTAGCCAATGACAGGAAGCGACGGCCAGAGCTGCCCCCACGGTCCTGGAGCGAGTCTCCTGTTTCTGGCCACACTCCTGTGACATGTGGACTAAGGTAGTACGGTGTGGTGTGCTCACTAAGGATTTTCATAGCATGCTAAAATGCCATCTTCAGCCGCTTGCGACTTGGCCAAAAGGAACTCGGGGAGACCCTTCCCTCCCCCACACTGGGCTTTTTTTTTTTTTAAACCCTGTGTATTGACTTATAGGTGGAAGAGTGGTAAGGGTGGGCAATGGGGGCCAAGTGACTTGCCCAGGGTCACACAGCTGGGAAGTGTCTGAGGCCGGATTTGAACCCAGGACCTCCCTTCTCTAGGCCTGACTCTCAATCCACTGAGCTACCCAGCTGCCCCTCCTCAGGGTCATTCTTGGTTCTTTATCTGGACACCCTGACCCCTCTCTCGGGATCCTCAGGTCATGGTCCCGCCGGCCGTGGAATGGTTCCCCTGAAGGAGGTTTTGTGGCTCCCCGATGGGTGGGATGGGAAGACGGGCCCTTTCCCGATGCCAGGACCTCCGAAGTCCCTCTGCCCGTTTGCCTGGGTGAGCCATGATGGCTTTGAGTGGAGAGGGAAGTAATGAGAGGAGAAGAGGAGAGGCGAAGACGAATTCTCCTGGGTAGCAAAGGATTCCGAAGAAGCCTGAAGCTGGGAAGGATGGCTAACAACTAGCTCTTAGGACCGTGGCTACGGAGCTGGAAGGGCCCCTAGAAGCCAATCTCCATTTTATAGTAATTGATATCTGTTTGGTAGATGAGGAAACTGAGGTGCAGAAGGGTTAAGTGACCTGCCCAGGGTCACACGAATAATAATAATAAAAATAATGATAAGAGCCGGTAGTGATACATCACCTACTATGTTCCTGGGCTAAACCTGGTGCTGTTACTATCCCATTTTACAGTAGAGAAAACTGAGGCAAATCTAGGACTAGGTGGTATTTGAACTCAGATCTTCCAGACTTGAGACCAGCAGTCTATCCAGAACACCACACTGCCGCTTCACAGTGGGACAGTCAGGATCCAGAGGACCTTGACAGAAAATTGGGCTGAATTTAACCAAGTGACACTTAGTAGGAATGAAGGTAAAGCCTTCCTTTTGGGTTCAAGAAACAGACTTTCCAGGTATAAGATGGGGGGAGGGGTGGGCAAGGCAAAGAGAGGAGGCCTGAAGAAGAGCTGGGGGTCTGGGTGGATGGCAAGCTCTCTATGAGTCAGTGGGGCAACATGGCAGCCAGGGAAGGCAACGAGGCCGAGGAGGGAGAATCCCTGCGGGCTCTGTCCCTGGCGGACCTCCCTCCATTCAGGGTTGGGGCCACAGGAAGGCCGCCCAGACCGACAAGGATCCATCAAAGGAAATGGGAGCCCTGTGGGGGCAACGAGGCACCTCAGCAGATTGAGCGCGGGCCCGGGGGGAGGAGACTCGGGTTCAAATCCATCCTTGGACACTTACTAGGTGTTTGACCCTGGGCAGGCCGCTGCACCTCCGCCTGACTCAGTTTCCTCATCTGTAAGACAGGGATAATGATCGCGGCTGTGAGGACCACACGAGGTCATCACAGACGTTCTTAGTGCAGGGCCCGGCACGTAGCGGGCGCAGATGTCTTAGTGCCGTGGCGGAGGAGCGAGGTCACGTTTAAGGCTGCCATTTAAAGAAGGTGTCCCGGGTGCCGGTCTGGCCCCCAGCTGGGTGACCCTGGACAAGTCACTTCACCCCCACGGCCCAGCCCTCAGGCTCTTCTGCCTTGGAACAGCCATTTGGGATCGACTTGGTGTAAGACAAATGAAAACAAATTAAATAAGAAAAGAAAGTCGCTGCCAGCATCTCCCAAGTGGCCGCCGGAGGCCTCTTCTCCGAGGTCTTGGAGCCCCCTGGCCAGCCTTCTGGGGCTCCCAGAAGGTGATTTGAAGGGAGATTCTGGGGTGGGGGCGGGGCAGCGGGGGCGGGGCCTGCTGTTGGGCGCCTGATCCAGTCACTGAGATGAGGCCGCGGCCTGGTCTAGAGGGTTGCCGAGGCCTGTGGGACGCCGTGGGACGCCCTGAGACGCCGTGGGACACCGTGGGAC